>NW_013666960.1:112966-138171 GCF_000517525.1 Limulus polyphemus
TTTATCTGTTTCAGCACTGGCTAGATCCAACCAAAGAACGTGGCGAAACAGTTAAAGGGTAAGCTGGTACTTGTTATAAATGTGCTATAAATAATGCTTCAATTTAAATAATTTACTTGACTTAGTGCTTGTTATATACGTGCTGTTAACAATGTTAAAATTTAAATAATCTTTTTTGATAGTATGCTTTGTTGACTTAGTGCTTGTTATAAATGTACTGTTAACAATGTTAAAATTTAAATAACCTTTTTTGATAGTCTGCTTTGTTGACTTAGGACTTGTTATAAATGTGTTATTGACAATACTACAAATTAAATAATCTTTTTGATAGTATGCTTTGTTGACTTAGTGCTTGTTATAAGTGTGCTGTTAACAATGTTACAATTTAAATAACTTTTTTGACAGTCTGCTTTGTTGACCTCTCGCAAATTATAGATATATTTCAACTTGGTAAACTTTAAGATTTGTTATTACCCATTGTTTAATTTAACAGACTTTTTTATGTATGTTTCAATTTGAATTGTTATTTGGGACAACCGAGGATGACACTGATGGACCAACGTATGTCTGGGACTTGCCTATAATATAATTATGGTCGTATGTGAATTAGTGTTTTTCTAGCCACCAAATACTGATGAACAAGGCTCTATAAGCTGTGGGTGTGTTACAAGAGTGAGGATCAATTCTTTAGTAATCGTTTGCAAAGATATAACATATTTTTAATTTTCCATTTTTATAATTAATAGAAACCCACCTAATCTCGTCAACAGTTGCGTTCATTTTTTCGTACTTTAACGTCTGATGCTGTAATATTTTACAGATATAGAGGATCTGATTAAGCAGAGGTTTGGGAAACCTTAGTTCAGTGTTGTGCAGGGTGCCCCAGAAGTCAGGACCCATAGCGAAAAATATACGATTCATTCTTAATTTATTTATTATTCAAATTGCATGCCATTAAACAGTCATACACATATCAATTCTTGGTATACTGCGCCATCAGGGTATTTTATTTCCTGAAATATGTACAACTGACACTAGAAATGTGTTTGTTTAACTTTAAGAATATAATGTATATTTTCCCTATGGATCCAGACTTCTGGGACAACCTGTATATCTGTACAATGGCTTACACAAGAGGGGGTGTATTCTGTTGTTAAATCTGTCTATATTTTATCGCCCCCTCATTTTTTTTCTAAAAACGATTTTGTTTCCATACCAAATATCTTCATTAAGCTTGATCAGTTCATTATAAATGCCCCCCAGTGGCACAGCGGTATGTTTGCGGATTTACAACGCTAGAATCCGGGTTTCGATGCCCGTGGTGGGCAGAGTACGGATAGCCCAAGTGTAGCTTTGTGCTTAATTACAAGCAAACAATCATTATAAATGAAAGCTTGAGCAGTAGTGACGTCATCCCATAGTTTTTTCTCGACTTGTCACTTATGTCTGAAAGATTGTGAACAAAAGAGTGTATTAATAAATTCAAAAGAATATGCTTGTACACAAGCACTTGCATTGAAAAATTCGATGTAAATATTGAAATCCTATTCCTAACATGTGAAAAGTTACGGATGTTACATATGAAACAGTAAATATTTGTATGTAGTTGTCAACTTGTTCTTGAACATTTGTCTAAAACTTGTATCATAACTAATTTTTATTTTCTTTCAAATACGAATTAATGCCTTACAAAATGTACACTCTTCTGTTTAAATAAGTTATTATGTTTCAGTTAATAAATTTGGTGACTGATAAAAGTTATTTAGATACCTATGAAGTTTGTAAATTATGAATGAAATGTTAATAGTCCACAATTTTATTTTATTCTTCCCCTTCGAACACTAGAAGATAGAGGTGTAATTCCTGTAGTTTAAAACTTGAAACATTTATATTAGACACGGAATGATTTATAAACATAAAAGCTTCGGATTTCTCAATTCTCATACTTACTGTTGCACTCAAAGTGGAAAATTAACAATAATTATACGATTGTTTCTGTATGAGAAGGAGAATGCCTTCGATAGTCCAGATTACGATGTAGGTCGCAAAACACATGTTTCTTGATTTATGGTTGATTTGTATATCTTACTAGAAATATATAAAATTGCCAGGACATGAAAAGAAAATATGAGTCTAGCAATCATAGTTTTGTAATGATGGATGCTTAACTAACGGTGTTTCCGGTTTACTAGAAGTCTCAGTCTCGAAATGTATAGTTCAGAGTATAAATGCAAGTCACATCAGTCTCGAAATGTATAGTTCAGAGTATAACTGCAAGTCAGATCAGTCTCAAAATGTATAGTTCAGGGTATAACTGCCAGTCACATCAGTCTCGAAATGTATAGTTCAGGGTATAACTGCAAGTCACATCAGTCTCGAAATGTATAGTTCAGGGTATAACTGCAAGTCACATCAGTCTCGAAATGTATACTTCAGAGTACCTCATCAGCTTTTTAAAACACATTTTTCTAAACTATTTATGCCCCAAACTGCTGAATCCATGAATTTATTAGTTACTTCAGAATCGCACAAAAAATAAAATAAACAAAACTACCATCACTATTGCAATGAAACCTACGTTCTTGATATATTTTCTATAGAACATGGGCAATTTCATCCTCTATTTTGTGTGTGTGTGTGTGTAACAGAAGATAAAAACGTAAAAAATTAATCATTAAGATGTATATGCAGACCACACCGGTAGTTAATGTTATTAAAAACAAGTCGGTAATTTGATGATTAAGAACGTATGCGTTAAGCCTGTGCCACCGTATGATATAGATCTTCTATATGGAACACGTATGGTAACTAAAACTACATACCCGTATTAAAAGTTAATATTTACAAACTGCATGATGATTCCAAACACATAAAACGGACGGTTTAGCCCACGCTTTGTTAGGTTGCTCCTAAAGCAGACCATCAGTGAATTTACGATTACGATTTTTTTATATAGAGTTTTAGCCTTCACAACGTAGCCAGTTTCCATACGTGTTCTAGAGGATATGGTTATCTGAAAAGGCGGAGTTAGCCCCCATGGTGTTCTGAAAATTGCCATAAAAACACGCGATTTCCATAAAAGACGATGAAAAATAAATGGATCCAGACAAGATAAGAAGAACAAGAAGAACAAAAAAAAAGAAAGCTGGTAGTTCCACGTGCAATGACTGCATACTTGATAGTTATACCTACAGACTACTCTGGCTGAACTATATATATATATGTCATAAATCTGAAAGGTGTTACTATTTCAATAGTCCTGGCATGGCCTAGTGGTTAGGGTACTTGATTCGCAATCTGTGGCTCGCAAATTCGAATCCCGTCACCAAATATCCTCGCCTTTTCAGCCATGGAGGCGTTATAATGTGACGGTCAATCCCACTTTTCTTTAATAAAATGTAGCCCAAAAGTTGGAGGCGGGTGGTATTGTCTAGTTGCCTTTCCTCTAGTCTGTCACTTCTAAATTATGGAGGGCTGGCGCAAACACACCCCGATTAGTTTTGCACAAAATTCAATAAACGAAAATTAAGTTTCTAATTATCATTCAATTCCAGTTAAATAACATGCTTATCCTTTTAAGTTAATTCACGTCTCATTTCGTCGGGTGTGACCTAGTGGTTAGTATGCTCGGACCATGAATCAGAGGGTTCGTGTTCCCTTGCCGCAAAATCGCGCTCCGCTTGTGGGGGCTAAGAGTGTGCTTTAAGAATGACAGTCAAATCCAAATTATTCGGTCAGACGAGATTAGTCGAAGAATTCTCAATGTGTGCTTTTAACTAGCTGCTTTTTCTCCAGTTCATCAGTTCAAAATTAGGTGGCAAATAGTCCTTCGTGTTGCGAAAAAAAAAATATGGAACAAATAATCGACCATATCTCTTCGATTTTCTTCTAATTATTATATAATTCTTAACAATTTGTTGCATTTAAATCATTTGTTAGTATCTATAGATACATTTTGATGACGAAATGTTATTGATTGATAAACATTTGTAAGTTTTTAAGAAAATGTTCGAGTAATTATAATTAATTTTTTGAATTACATATTTAGCCATTGCAAGTCAGTTGTTCACGCAGTTTTGTGCTGATAACTTGCCGAGAAGCTATTTAATTGGACGACGTTTCAGTTCAGTTTCATGGACCGGTGAAGAAATACTTTGGCGACCCTAAACATCTTTCATTTTGTACCGATTTCACTTGACATGTTGTAGGCACAAACTTATGAAAACATAGTGAAAGTATTAAAGATTTCTTTATTACGTTGTCTGCAGACCTGGCATGGCCAGGTGGTTAGGGCGCTTGACTCGCAATCTGCGAGCCGTGGGAGCGTTATAATGTGACGGTCAATTCCACTATTCGTTGGTAAAAAAGTAGCCCAAGAGTTGGCGGTGGGTGGTGATGACTAGCTGCCTTCCCTCTAGTCTTACACTGCTAAATTAGGGACGGCTAGCGCAGATAGCCCTCGTGTAGCTTTGCACGAAATTAAAATAACACACAAAAACACACACGTTGTCTCCATTTTTTATAATTTCTGAAATATCGTGAAAATAGTCTGTTTCAGCCTACGTCAAACAAACTCGAATGCTTGTTAATCTAGTAGTTTTGTAAGCTTTTTTGCTTGTTTTTTGTTTAATTGTTACTATATCGTGGGCGAGGATTTGTTATCGCCTAAAACTTAAGCAAGCCTGCAGCCTATTCGAACCAGATACTATAATACCAGCAACCACTTTGTTTGGTACGTTTTGGATTCCATTTCTCATAAATCTGCAGGGCGTGTGTTACATGACAGTATTTAGATAAGAAAGCCAGACGTCCATTTAAGTTCCAGTAGCTTGTTTCTCTTCTGTTGAAATTCCAGTAAATTAGCTAACCGTGTGCTTGTTTAGGTTTAGCCAAGTCGTGCCAGATAGGCGGAACGGGGGCAAAATTGACCTGTAACTAATCCAAAGGTTTCCAGGCGAAAGTAACTATCTTTCCTGCTGAGTTACTCAGGTGGAATTTTGGAAGAAAAAAAAAGGTTGAATGTACTATCCTTATGCACTTTGGACCCCTGTGCAACCGAAGAATGATATGAGCAAATGAAAAAGAAACGCGTTACTGCAACAAATGCAATTAATAAAAAAAAACTACAGCATCATTATAGAATACTCAATATGGCTGAAAAGCTGTTACATGTGGAATATATCCGACTGTTTTTCGTGTATAAACAGTTTAGTATGAGATTTTATAGTATATGACACCTTCTGTAAGCTCTGTAGTATGTTCTGCACGAAGTTATTATCCACGAACAACTTATTCTTTACATTTCTCGCCGGTTACTGCACTTAATAAATAAGAAGATCCAACTGGAATTAGAAATGGATAACGTGAAACGACTTTAAATGTTTAAAACAGCTGTATGTAATCTGTTATCCAGACATTCTGATAAGAGTGGCTGCTTCAGACACGTTTCCATTTTTGGAGAAATTTCTGTCATATACTTGACAGTATACGGGTATTCGAACGTGTATCCTAGCGCACTGTTGCGGAAAGGCAACAGTTTTGTTTATTTGTTGTTAAACGCAAAGCTGAACAATGCCCTAGCTGTGCTATACCCACCGCAGGGATCGAACCCGATGTCTAGCTTTAAAAAGCCCTGACACTTGTTTCTGGGTCTCCGAAAGACAATAAAGAGAAGAATAACTTCATCGGTGCTTTTCTTTCTGAATTCTTTATCAAGAAGAAAATCAAACCTTTCTTACATTTAAAAACATGATGTCATTGTCTCCTGTAGTGTCTGGGTTTAGAATATATAAAACTGTGTTTGAAAAACATACGCATGTAGTTGTTTCATTGGTCAGTACGAGTTTGGAGGTTTGTGATAAATAGCTCTAGGCGACGCCACCTACTGTTCATAACTTGTTAATTAGTTGAAGCAAGGTGTGATGGGTGTTTCCTGTTGAAAGTCGGCTTTATTGATGGAGAAGTGTCTTAATTTTAAAGAAATTTGAACTACTTTTCTCTGATTTGTTATTCCAAATTATATTCTTCTTGCGTCTACAATTAACTTGATATTGTAGACAAACTAAAGATGACAAATTGTTGAAAACCGAACTAAAATGATATAATGTCTACAGCAGAGTTGTTTCCACCTACGCAATTGAATATTTTATTTAGGCCAATGATATTGAGATAAAAACGTGAAACAAATATCAGATTATCACAAAAATTTATATTGGCTTGAAACGATTTACGTCCTGTTATTTTAGAGGAATTGTTTAAGTACTCGAGTTGAAACAGCCTTATGGGATTCGTTTTGTACTTGTGGTAGCCAAAGTAAATTCTGTACACCTCACGCCATCTTTTTTCTTTTTTTTTTCGTAGAATTCAAGTTATCTAGCCTCAAAACACATTTGTAAAATAATTCCTTCAGATTTGTTTAAGTTTCTGTTATGGCGTACTTCTACATTTTAAAAAGCGTTATTAGGTCTTCTACGCGTAGGTGATGAGGTTTGGTATTATTGCCTGTACTTTGACGTTTTGATTGAAAAATTGCTGATAAATTACGCCTAGGAAATTTGCTGTTCAGTCCTCTGGGCATGATTTTCTGACTTAATATCTCATATATATATAAATGTTGAATTTGTTACAACCTTACTGACTTTACTGCAATGTAAATGGCAATCCTTCTTTTCCAGATCTTAATTGTTGGCCTTTTTTCAACGCTACAGGAATAAATTAACTGACATTACTTCATTCGTCTCTATTCACGTCTGAAGCTGATTAGCTGCAACTGATCTGTGAGTTCATGGTTCATTAAATGCAAGTGTGAGATTGCCGTGAGGGTATCTACCCCGCTGTGCTAGAGCCTACGTAAGATTTACTCATGTGAACAAAAAACTTTCGCTTTGTCGAAACACTCCACATGTGAAACGACACCTTAATTTTCGGTGTACCATTTTGTATAAATTCAGATTAATAGGATAACTAAAAATTAATGTATATTACAGTTAGTTATAGTAATTTTTAAACAAATCAGATGTCTAGTTCCTACCCCCCCCCCTCCCTCCCCACCTAACCGTGAAATCGTTGTGAGGATTCAGCCACCCCTTATTCGGGTAATTTAAGATGAACATGATCACGTGAGTGTTCTTGCTGATTTGAAAGTTATCGTGAGCCAGCTGTTCGTATCATCGTGACGAGTTCAGTCGACTCTTTTGGGAGACACTGAAGGACCTAGCGTGCAAGTCGCACATCGCGTTGATTATTAAAGTGAAATTCATATGAAATCTAGCCGCTTTCTATGTGATTTTTAATGATCTGTCATTTACAGAACTCTTTTTTATCCCTCGTCTCTTTGTTTGTTTTACAATTTCATGCAAAGCTACACCAGGACTATCTGCACTATCCCTAATTTTGAACTTATAGACTAGAAGGAAGGCAACTAGTCAACAGCACTAACCGCCAACTCTTAGACTACTCTTATCTGACCTAATAGTGAGATTTGATGATCTTCATTCGTATAACGCACCCACAGTATCAAAGAGCAAAATGCGTTTTTAAGGAAGCTGGACGCAAATAAGGAAGTCTTGGAATCTGAGTCTGAGCACGTTAACCACTCATCCTTGCTCCTCACTTTACACAAATATTGATGATGTCTAAAATCTATTTACATTTGCATTAATGTTAGACAACTTTATCCAATTTTTAGTCTCAAAACCAAAGTGTATTTATGGACATAAAGAACTTTGTAGAAGTATATTTTTAAAATAGATTTAAGTTGAACTTATTAGTGCAGATCTGAACGTACATTAGTTTCTTTTAGACACATAACTTAAAAATATATTCAAAATTTTATCCTTTGTTCGGAAGAATTACTTACTACAACGTGATAAAAGTAACAAAATCATTTGTTTTTGTCAACCTTTGCTCCCCTGGTTTCTAGAATGTAATGTAACGCCAAATATAAAAACGTTTTTAATATATTATGAATTATTAAATTTCTTTGTACAGGTTTATTACGAAAACATATTTTCACTTATTTTGTTGTATTATTGTATTTTCAAAAACACGTTGAATTAATCAAGCTACTCTCGTTAAATATCCTAGGAGGTCACAGTTGAATTACTTTGTTTTTTCACCCTCTTAGGTACGACCCCATGTACCTTGTACTTCAATGCCAAGTTCTACGCTTCAGATCCTTGCAAGCTGCTTGAGGAAATCACTCGGTAATTTATATTTTGTATGTTAAAAATCTGAACTGAACTAGCAGAACGTTGGAAGTTTTTTCAGTATGTAAGAGATTTTCCCCAGGAGTGATTTAATCTAATGAACATGAAACTTTTATGCATTTTTGTGTGTATGTGAGCCCTTAAATAGAGGACCTTTTATGTGTTTACGTAAAAGATTATTTAACTCTTTTTACCGCTGTAGTCTGTACAGTGCCGCGTTAAGGCACTTGTGATCCCTGAGCGAAGTATAAACTAATGGGACACTCTCTTGATTACCATTTATTTTGAGAAAATACCATGTAGTTTTATGAAATAAAAGTATTAGTGATAAAAAATTCAGAAAGTAAAAATGTAAATTTCTTAAAATACGGGTTTATTATTATTATTTATTATTATCTTCACAACGCGCGATGAACCCTGGGCAACTCATCCTTTTGCCAATTGGATAAAACTGCCCCGAGTCTGTAGTGTTTGAATTATTTTACTTCATGTAAACAACTTGAACAGTTGGACTTCATGTTTTGAAGTTTACAGTGTTTTCACCTTTCATTATCGTCTCCACACAGCTGTCTTCAAGTGATTTGGAATTAAAAAATATTAAAGCTCCATCTCTTTCTCTCTCTCTCTCTCTCTTTCTCAACGGGTTAAGGACCCGATAATTAAGATATAACAAAAAAGAGGAATGAAAACAAAAGAGCTTTGTGAAAGTTTCGGGTTTTATTTCCACGTGACATGTTTCGTGGAATGATTTTACTCTTCAAAACATTGTATTAGAACGTTCTATTGTTTTCTTTTATGAAACTGAGAAGTAATATATATAATGTTATTAATGTCAGTTTGTGTAGTTAATTTTATTTCTTTGTTTTATGTCTTTTCATTAGTTTCGTAGTATAATACTTGTAATTTGTAAGAGATAATAACTTACAATAAGCAGTGTTTATATATGTATATTTTCGTGCTGTAAAATTTATCAGTATCTAAGTTCAAAGATATATAAAATATTTTTCATGTTAGATGCACAATTATTTTCTGTTTTAGTTTACAGCATTTGGTTGCAATTAAAGCAGTATTTAAATAAAGCTACTAAATTGGTCATCTGATCTCAACACATGGCTTGTTGCACGTGCATTTCTACCATTAACAACACGCAGAGGTTTATTTATTACGCATGACTGACTGCAGCTTTTCCTCTTCTAAATCCCGTTTGTTTAAATCAGTTCTGTACATTGGTTAAGTTCATAGTAAACTTGAGACTTACTTTTTTAACTAATCCTCCATTTTCAGATATCTAAGTCATCGAAAAAATTAATTTCACGCGATTTCGCAGAACAGACGTTATTTAACAGCGCCCCTATAAATCGAGAACTGAATACCACTATTAGTATTAGTATTTGCCAAAGTTGTATTTATGTTAAACATTTAGCGATTAACTGTCTCGAATATCAATCAAGTTTATTTGTTGTTTGTAACTAATATTACAGAAACAATCCCGTAACTGTATTATTACCAACCTTGCTCTGACCCTGCGTGGAACGTCGCAACCACATGGCCAGGTGGTTAAGGCGCTCGACTCGCAATCTGAGGGTCGCGTCCCACCAAACATGCTCGCCCTTTCAGCCGTGGGGGCGTTATAATGTGATGGTCAAGTCCACTATTCGTTGGCAAATGAATAGCCCAAAAGTTGGCGGTGGGTGGTGATGACTAGCTGCCTTCCCTCTAGGCTTACACTGCTAAATTAGGGACGGCTAGCGCAGATAGCCCTCGTGTAGCTTTGCGCGAAATTCAAAAACAAACAAACGTCGCAACTGGTGTACAAACATAGTTATTTCTATAATCTAAATAATTTTAACCCTTGAAGCTTAGGCAGTTTATTACTGGTTGAGAATTCGTCTGTAGATTAACACATTTATTTACAAGAACATTCTTACAAACGTCCAATTACCGGATCTTTTTTTCAAAGGTTCTGGAATTCAAAAACTTTTCGTGGGTATAAGGCGTTTCAGAATCTAATCCCTTTTAACTTTCTTTGAACTCAGCCGTTGTATATTGATAAACATCTGTTTTTGATACTCTATTTATTATGTTCTACAACACTGAAAATAATTTATAACCTTGCCCACAAGAAGTGTATTAGTACCGGGATTCGACCGACCAAGGCTGTTACGTCATCGACATATAGATCTATAGAAATCTACCGATCATTTCAGACGTGACTTTAGATGGCGCTATTAGTGTTAGCGAGAATATTGGGGTATAACGTACTAGGAAACGAAGTGTTGAATCGCGCTCGTTGTTTTAATATTGTTCAACTCGGGTAGTGCAAGAGTCAGTAATAAGAAATCTTTAACACACATATATATATGTGTATATATATATATAATCATTAAACAGTTGGTTCGCTGTACAATATTGAATAATGAATTTGACGAAATGTCATAACATTATTCACTTACCTAAATTAATTATATGGTGAAGTAAAGTGGACTCAAAACACCATAGACTGTCATAACTACTTCATTTATCCGGACTCAAAACCCCATAAATATTCATAACTACTTCATTTATCCGGACTCAAAACCCCATAGATAATCATGGCTACTTCATTTATCCGGACTCAAAACCCAATAGATAGTCATAACTATTTCATTTATCCGGACTCAAAACCCCATAGATAGTCATAACTACTTCATTTATCCGGACTCAAAACCCCATAGATAATCATAACTACTTCATTTATCCAGACTCAAAACCCCATAGATAGTCATAGCTACTTCATTTATCCGGACTCAAAACCCCATAGACAGTCATAGCTACACACATTCATCCGGACTCAAAACCCCATAGATAGTCATAGCTACTTCATTTATCCGGACTCAAAACTCCATAGATAATAATAGCTACTTCATTTATCCGGACTCAAAACCCCATAGATAGTCATAACTACTTCATTTATCTGGACTCAAAACCCTATAGATAGTCATAACTACTTCATTTATCCGGACTCAAAACCCTATAGATAGTCATAACTACTTCATTTATCCGTGATAGTAAACCACTGTTTCTTTTTTAGATTCCACTATTTAGTAAGAAAATTTAGTGGGTGCTTACAAGATAAATTTATAGCTAAGCAAGCCTAATGTTTGTAGAAAACGGTGCTTGTTTCTGTAGTTGTCGTTTTATTGCATGCACATAAAAATACACGTAAATTTCACAAGAACAAACACGTGTCACAATTAAGATTATATGTCTGCTTTTACTGCAATAATAATAATAATATCTCTTGAGTTCTTAGTTTTTACTTTTTTTCTGTGTAATTCCGCTAAAATTATGACTGACAGTAATATTATTAAACCCGTGTCACAACAGAATTAAAATGTACACGATTTCATGAATAGATGCTACGTTTTCGTTTTGTTTTGTGTTTATTATTACGGATGTGTTATAGTAGAATATGGTAAAATGTGAATTGTTGCATGTACACTAAGTGATTTTTTTAATATGACATGGAATAACTTAAAAGAACGAGGATTCTAAACTTTAAAATTATAGGTATTTCCGTATGGATGAAAATGAGTTTGCGCAGGAGGAAAGTTCTACATACCCCAAACTGGTACCGTCCTCTCATTATACTGATAACTTATTGCCAAGATACTTCTTACTCTTTCTATTGTTTGTGTACTTATATAACCCTATTTGTTCATCGTATATAATTTTTCGAGCACATTTTCTTATTTACTCCTCCATAATTACTGGGAGGTTTTGGCTTAACGCACAATATTTTCATCAGGAAGATTCCCGCCAAATACAGAGAACAAAGACAGCCGCAAACCTTCAAATTTCCCCGATCCCTGATATCTTGAAAGTACGTTATTTGGCCACATGTAATGGGTGTCTAATCGGTTGCTTTCTTCTTGCATTTCAGAATTTTTCCTCTTTATAAGGAACACCATCATGCATAGTTTTCATTTCTTTTTTCCTAAGTCTGACCACGTGGGAGTTAACATCTTGCAAAGACTGCCATTAAGGACAAGTAGTTCGTTGTGTTACATGCAATATAACTAGTTATCTAAGTCTTAGTCTGCCCTTCGGGTTTTATGAGTTTAGTGTTGCTTCCTACACTTGAGTAGGGTGAGGGTGAGGTGAGATGATTTTCCGCCCCGGTTCTTTGAATGATGTTGGTTATTTCTCCAGGTAGATAGGTATAAGTTATCGTACTTTACGCACAACAAAACTAGTTGTTCTCCTGCAAACGGAACCATTTTTTGGTTTCTTCATCACCAATTCTCACCCTGCATTTGTCCGCGTTTTCTTACAAAAAAAAATGGTGATAATAAGGATTTCGACCAAAATGAATATTTACATTTGAAAAAACAAAATGACAAGAAAATAATAATAAGAATACGTGAAACGAGTCGCGTTCCTCTAAGTGTTTGTAGACAGAATATGTAATGTATTAATGGAATGAGTGTCGTTAAGCGCATCATAACGAAATACATCTCTTTCGTTCAGGAAATCGTGAGTTGCATTGTAACGATATTGGATATAAGAGTTTTATATTCATGACCTTAGTTTCGTTTAGTGATATTGTTAGTTCAAGAACAATAGATCCATTAATACTTGAACTCAGTCTACGTTCTTCTTTGGCTGTAGTCGTGGTAGTTACTACAAATTCCTAGAAACTCAGTTGAAATATACACACGCTATACATCCATCTAAGTTGTCGTCGGAATATAACTACCTAAATCTTTCCTCCGTATACATTCATGGAGCATCAGAATATACTAAATATTTCATCTGTAATCGGAATATAACTATCTAAATATTTCTGTCGTACTTATTCTTATAGCGTCAGAATATAACTACCTAAATATCTCTACTGTATTCATTCATGAAACACCAGAATATAACTACCTCGCCGTATTAATTTAAGGAACATGTAATATAACTACCTAAATATTTTCGCTGCATTCATTCATGGAATATAACTACCTAAATATTTCCACTCTGTTCATTCATAGAACATCGGAATATAACTGCCTAAGTATTTCCACTGTATTCATTCATGGAACATCGGACCTAAGTATTTCCACTGTATTCATTCAAGGATCATCGGAATATAACTACCTAAGTATTTCCGCTGTATTCATTCATGGAACATCGGAACATGGACCTAAGTATTTCTACTGTATTCATTCATGGAACATCGGAACATGGAACCTAAGTATTTCCACTGTATTCATTCAAGGATCATCGGTATATAACTACCTAAGTATTTCCACAGTACATACGTACCCATCTAAACTCTTACCAAAGTGCCGTTATCTAAACATCTCTGTGGTCTAGTATACTTATTTGTATTACACTAGCGTAACTACAGGGGATAAGCAAATGGCGACAGATTCCCACCCTCTCCCCGGAAAGGTGGTTTCTGAAATGTGTACAAAAACGATTAGAAAAAAAATTGGGAGGAGAGTCACTGCTGAGAAATTTCGTCTGCAACTTGTAATTAATTTAATGAAATGACAAATACCTTTTCTGATTCCTACCACCCACCCACCCCCACCATGTATAGAAACTCGATCTAAAATCTACTTTATATTCTAGTAATTTAAGTGTCTGTTATATACATTCATTTTAAGGTCAGATTCATCTAAATACTTCTTGGGAGTGAAACCATCTGAACATCTTTGAGTATTACTATTTAAACATTTCCTCGTTATACGTTTATCCAAACATTTTATTAGTGTATCATTATTTAAACATCTCTTCATTGTAGAATTGTTTAAACATCTCCTAATTCTATCTTTATCTAACCATCTTTTAACTGTATCATTATCTAAATATTTATTTATTGTAGCATTATTTAAACATCTCCTCATTGTATCTTTATATAAACATCTACTTGTATCGTTATCTAAATATTTCTTTATTGTAACATTGTTTAAACATCTCATTGTATCATTATCTAAATATTTCTTTATTGTACCATTGTCTAAACATCTAACTGTATCTAAACATCTCCCTTGAATGTCATAATATAAATATATCCTACCTATATCGTTATCTACACATCTAGTTTTATTGTGATCTAAACATCTCGTTGTATCTTAATCTAAACGTATCTTCGTTGTACTATAATCTACATATCTTCTTATTATATCATTATTTAAACATCCCGTTATACCATTATATGAATATCTCGGTATATCATAACCTAAATATCTCCTCGTTGTATTATAATCTAAACATCTTGTTGCATTACTATCCAAACATCTCGTTTAGTCCCCGGTGGGACAACGGTAAGTCTACGGATTTACACGGGCTAAAATCAGGGGTTCAAAACCTCTCGCTGAACACAGCAGATAGCCTGATGTGGCTTTGTTATAATAAATACACACATGCGCATCTCGTTTATCATTATCTAAACATATTCTAACTGTATCGTTATCTAAATCACTCCTCACAGTAAATTATATAAACATCTTGCTGTATCTTAACCTAAACATCTCTTCGTTGGATTATAATCTCCTTGTTATATCATTATATAAACATCTCGTTGTAACATAACCCAAACATTTCCTTGTTGTACTATAACCCCACGTTATACCATTATATAAACATCTCGATATATCATAACCTTAACATCTCGTTGTAACATAACCCAAACATTTCCTTGTTGTACTATAACCCAAACATTTCCTCGTTGTATTATAACCTAGTTACTTTTGGAAACAGCAGTTCTTATGTTTACCTGTACATACAAGTTTCAAGTGCTCGTGGAACCAATTAGGATGTATCTTGTTTATGAACATTCTAATCATAGCACATAAAGTGACAGTCAGTGGCCTGACAACTTACATTCTATTGTGGCAACAGAACCGCACATTTCAGATTTGTCTTACAACAAACAACACAATACGTTACTAAGCTGAAATATTAAATATCACTACTGCTAAAAGGTTTTCTTAGTATGTATTGTATTTGTAGTTAAGCACAAAGCTACACAATAAGCTATCCGTTCTGTGCCCACCAAGTGAATCGAAACTCGTTTTTTAGCGTTATATGTCTTTAGACTTACCGCTATAAAAAGTTTTTTGTTTATGTTTTACACGAAAAGTTCAAGATATACGGGTCTCTTTGTTGTTTAATATACATATAAAAACTGTTTGACCAAGTTTTTCTATTTTAGTAGAAGCTCTTTGTATACTGTAACTGATGCAGTAACGATATCATATACATCAATCAGCCAACTAATCAATAGTAGAGATTTAGCCTCGTAAAAAAAAACCAATCTGTATAAAATACTTATAGCTGTATTCAGTTAAAATCGTTAAGGTACTAAATCGAAATTTACAGGCAAAAACTTGAGAAGCACATAACCATGCTGCTAAAGTATATGCGGGTTTTAACTTCAGTAACTTTTCATTACAACTGGAGTTCCAATTGTTCAGAGGAGAAACGGGTTATTATCCTTTGTGACAAACGTGGAGGGACCACGAAACAAATATTGCTGATAAAAAAAAAACAACTTCGGAATTGTGGAAGTATGTGTAACGCATCAGAATTAGAGCAGAACAACGCACGAATATTGGATGTGTTTTCGTAAATCGCCCCCTCTCAAAAAACAAAAAAAAACAGTATAATTTGATGTCGATGTTCGCAAATATTCACTGTGTTCTACCCGGGGCACAAACCTACATATATCGATGGAGTATACCTACAATTGATAAATCTATATCTGTATGTATGTATATAAAGGTATTCAGAGCGTATAGATTTTTACCGTATGTATATGTGCGGCAGATGGAGTTATACTTGTACGTGGTAATTTTATATATATATAAAAGTTTCTTTGAAACCAACTTTTGTTTTAATTTTAGAACATTCGTTTAGTTTATTTGTTATTGAGCACAAAGCTACACAATGGGCTATGTGTGCTCTGCCCACTACGGGTATCGAAACTCGAATTTTAGCTTTGTAAGCCGTGAGACTTACCGCTGAGTCACTGGTTAATTGACATAGAATTGCAATAAAAATAATTGAAAATTTTAAATTTTTTATGAATTTTTGATGCACTTTTCATAATATTTTCTATATTCGATCCCGAAAACAGCAGTACATTTTTTTCGTAGGACTTAAGAAGATAATAATGCGACTTAAATTTGAGAGGGTTTAAATAAGTCTTTTCGTAGAGTCATTGAATCGTAAGTAGAAATTGCGCATGCGTGATGCAAACCTCTATCTTTTTTTTTTTTTTTCCTTGAGACTTAAGTTGGTTCAGAGTTCAACTTGAATTCAATACTATCGTAACGAAGTGCATAGGTCAATGACATAACCGTAAATGACCTGTGGCTTGACCGTTTATTCGCTTTTTTAAGAGCAACGAGCATGGTATGTAAACACCACCCAAGTTTTAAAATTCATGACCCTCCTGATTGGGATAAAACAAAGCCGTGCACATGCACAGAAGTGAAAGGTTTTTGTTCGTGGTTAACTTCATTTGCTTGTCTGTTGTTTCAGCTTATGTCATGACGTCGCAGGTTTTCTTACGGCCCCGCACATTATTTTCGACCTAACAAAAAAAGGAGGGATAAACACTCAAAAATATCACTTCAGATATCTTCAGATTTGTTAATAAAAAGATGTTCTCTCTCTCAAGTCCTTGTTGTGTGAGTGTGTACATATAAAAATGCTTACACAGGGCTTTACAGATCATTAATTCGCGGCACGTATACCTTCGCATGTGCAGTAGACACGCACAATCTACGTTGTAGATCTTTAACATGCTTCACCTGACCAACCCTTAGAAAGTCACCACGTGAGATGATGTGTAAAGCTGAGTTGAACCCGAGTTACATACTCACTTTACAACACCCCTTGCTGAGCCAGGTCTTTCTGAACGCATGGAATGTTGTTGCCCTGTACAATGTTTCTCAGACACAAGTGCACATTTTCGAACAATGAACTAACCATAACTGAACAGAACAAAAGGTGGGGTGTTTAAGTGTAAATAAAATTAACAAATCCGGTCAGGTTCATGAATACACATAAATAAGTTGGTATTGCTGAAATTCGAAACATAGCTACGTGCTGTAACGTATGAATGAATATGTACCATATATCACATCACAATAGTTATTCGAGCCAATAATATTTACTCCTTTCGTTAAACCTTTCACGACATACAATAATCTAACTTTACTGTACTGTTGGGAAAAGGCGTTTTACTGCTACATTTACGAAGCTTGGATCGTTTTCAGTGTGTGATACTAGGAATTAAATAAGACTTTAACAAGACTTAAAATCACACACAACGAAATTCGAGTTCGTTTAAAACAGTTCCATTAGAGAAGTTAATTTTTACTATACAGTAAACGTTGCTATTACAACGCATATTTAAGATGGACTTGTCACTCAGCTCATGGAATGCACAGATTTTAGTGTGGAAAGTTTGAGTCACATTCTTTAGTATGTATTAGGAACGGGTTTGCTGTGAAAGTTTGAGGTACACTCCTTCGCATGAAATATGGTAGACTTTAGTATGAAATTTTTTAAGTGCACTTCTTGATGCGCACGATGGTAGATTTTACATCGAAAAGGTTGAAGTGATGTCCTTGTTATGCACAGTTGTAAATATTACAACGAAAAGGTTGAAGTCATGTCCTTGTTATGCACAGTGGTAGATATTAAGCGAAAAGTTTGAAGTGATGTACTTGGTATGCACAATGGTAGATTTTACAACGAAAAGGTTGAAGTGATGTCCTTGTTATGCACATTTGTAAATATTACAACGAAAAGGTTGAAGTGATGTCTTTGATATGTACAGTTGTAGATATTACAGCGAAACGTTTGAGCTGATATCCTTTGTATGCACAGTTGTAGATTTTACAATGAAAAGGTTGAAGTCATGTCCTTGTTATGCAACACGATAGATTTTACAGCGAAAACTTTGAGGTGCAGTCTTTTGTATACAACACAGTACATCTTACTGTGAAATATTTGGAATTCGGCGAGGTCTTGGGATGCGCTGCAATACTGTTATTGTTGTTAGCGTAAGAACCTTAATAACAGTAAATTTCATGGTAATTAAGTTTGTGGCACAGAGCATATACACGAATTGTCACTGTTGGTATTAAAAACCAGTAAACACTCGCGTCAATACAAATAGAACTAGAGGGGCACTCAATAGAGCGTGTACCTCCATCACGCAGCGTTGATCATATTCGGCTTTCAAAACACAAGAAAATATGTCCGTCGTTATCACCGGATACGGATCGATTTTGGCAGGACAATGAGGAATAATATTCTACGTACATCCAAGTTTGATCAAAATCCGATCATTTTTGACTGAGTTACAGAGCAAACATAGTGTGAACAAATCGGTCTCCATGTTAACAAATAGGGATTTTTCGGATTTTCGAGATCTTTCACCTTGACCCTCCAAAAACTAATCACTTATAAGTTGGGTTATAGTTCAAAATATCAACTTTCGTCCAAATCCATTCAGCCGTTTTCGAAAAATGTTGCTGACAAATACACACAGGGGGAAAACATAACCCCCGTCCACTTTCGGTGGCGGAGGTGATAAGTAGTTAATACAAAATAATTTCAACTAAAATCAGATAAACAAATTTGTGAGAGATGATAAGCTATAACAAGTAATAAACAATCTCGTTCTTTTTTTGTGTGTGTGCCAATTTGTACATCAAGTTGTATTGCTGTCTCACCATGCTCTAAACAAAACATCGTTTCCCACAATCATGCGCTCCGCCACCACACAAATTTGATTTTATCCTAGATCTGCATATTTTAAACTATTCTACGTTACACTGATAGAGAGACAACAGCTTCTTCTTGCATTTTACTCTTGTCTAACAAAGGCTAAGGAATAGCTCGGCAAAAATTAATAAATAAAAGCACATAGATATGATGATTAGATCTTGCAGAAGTTTTCTATTCACTATTGCCCCCCAGTGGCACAGCGGTATGTCTGCGGACTTGTACTGCTAGAAACCGGGTTTCGATACAGATAGCCCTTTGTGTAACTTTGTGCTTAATAACAAACAACAACTATTCACTATTTATTATTTTATATGCTGCACTTCTTTTATTGAGCAGACTATCATACGAAGCCATTCGAAATTTTATTACCATCCAAACATTATTTTTTTTAATAAAATGTTAGAAATGGTAAAGTTTTTTGTTTTTTTATGATAATGTGAAATATGTGCTACATCAAAGTAATGCTTATGATGAGACGGTGCAAAAATCATATGCTTATATTTCTCTCTTTTTTGGGGGGGGGGGCGTAGGTACAAGCATAGGGTTAATCTGACAATATATTTATTCATGCTATAAATTTAGCAAATGTATTTCTCTGTTTGAAGATATCCTAGGAGTATTATTAGATCTGTTTGGACACCTTTATTCTAGTCTCGTTAGAAGAAGAAATTACTTATATATGTAAGTTTATGCTAATATAATAATAAACTGACAAATAACGATTTATAAGCATAATGAAGTTTTATTTTGGAGAACTTACAACATGTTTCGACAGAAGACAGACAATGTTCTTTCGCGACCTGTAGCGGTTACTTTCCAGTGACTCAGCAGTAAGTCTAAAGGCTTTGTAACGCAAAAAACTAGGTTTCGATACCAGTGATTGGCATAGCACAAATAGCCCATTGTGTAGCTTTAGGCTTAACAACAAAGAAACATGTAATATAAGATTTATCAGGTGTTTGAACATTTAATCAACCTCCTGAAAGGATATGCTTCACTGCATTATCCCTATTGAACATTGTTTCTTGTCCGGGTCAGATACCCCCCAGTGGCACAGTGTTTTGTCTTCGAACTTACAACGCTAGAAACCTGGTTTCGATACCCGTAGTGGTCAGAGCATAGATAGCCCATTGTGTAACTTTGTGCTTAATTACAAACAAACCGGGTCAAAAACACTACAAACTCATCTCCTGGAAGCAGTGATGTGTACAGGGGGCTGGATTGGTTCAAGCTCCTACCTTCCTGCCCCAGAATTTTTTCTTTGTCATAAAAATTGTCAGTAACTACGAAAAGATACACTTATTTCTACATCTTACTTACTGCGAGCTGTTAGGAAAAAAATAGGATTTAGGCTTTAAAATAACTGGAACACAGTTTCTTTGTAGCACTTTACATTAAAAAACCCATCAATGTGATATTAAAGTGTTAATGCGCAAAAATTCAATGTTCAGTTTTGGATCGTAAAAGTGTTTATAAGACCAATTAAATAGATTTTAGATTTTTTATAATTAAGCACAAAGCTACATAATGGGCTATCTGTACTCTGCCCACCACGGGTATCGAAACCCGGTTTCTAGCGTTGTAAGACCGCAGACATACCGCTGTGCCACTGCGGGGCAATTAAATGGGAATAAAAGAGGATCTGTTTGCTTCTTTTGAATTTCTAACCTGTGTGTACCAGAGGCAACCCATAGTCTCCTCTAACAAACACACACACAAAGGCTTGCCGTATAATGTTGGAAAACGTCCTTTTTTTTTCTTCTTGAGCACCTCCCCTTTTAATGTCTTCTGCACAGTACTGCGTGGAACGAATAGGCTTCATCATAGTAACTTTATTGAACACATTGTGTCTCACAGGACACCAAAATACTTTACTGAACAGAGGCGTCGCTAGGTGCTTAAAAGATTCGGGTCTCGGGCCCATAGGCGGCGAGGGAATTTCCGGCGTTTCAGTATGATATCGATCATGGTTTTATATTCTGACTTTTCAAGACACCAACTGGGGATTCGGGGCACTGTCAACTAGAATTGGGGCACAGACCCCGTGTGCCAGTGCCAAGCGACGCCTCTGTTCTTGAATACAATATATTGATTTAAGACTAACGGCACTGTTTAGAAATATTAACACTTTGTTTCTGCAGAAGTTAATGAACAGAAGTTGGTAGTAATGATCAACTTTGTAAACGTTGCATGGCATCCTTGAAACTGAAACACACAATCTTTCAATTATAAAATGATTGCTTTTAAGAATCGCGTCTTGTAAGTTATTATTATAAAGATGAACAAATGGACAAAAAGGATCTAAATTTTATTCCACAGAACCTTCAGTAATATGAATATTTTTATATTATCAAACTTTAACCGAAGAAGCGTTAGCGTTGTTTGTTTCGCCACACCATGAGTATCAAAAAGGAATACGAAAATAAGGATAGCCGCGGATAAATTCTGAAAGTAAAAAAACGTTTACAATTTAGATCTAACATCTTTTGTCTTCACGGTCAAGTACACTGATGATCCGTTCAGGGTTTCAAGAAAGCATAATTCTCTGTCAGATCCGGTTAATTACGGAGGCAGGTTAATAAGCCCGCCTTGCAAGTCGATCAAGTATACAAAACCGTGTGAAAGTGCTCTTGGCGTTTATGTGGATCTGTAATAACCCACGAGGCTCATTAATAACTACCTTGTCCTTTACCTTTCTACCCGTCGGCAAGGGCCAGGCACTGACCGACCCCTGCAGTCGCCAAAGGGCGACTGACAAATGGATGATAAATGATCCTGTAGTTACCATTTAGTGCCATCTACCGCCGTAAGGAAATTGAGAATTTTTAATCTTGTTTATCAAATAAAACAATAAACAAGTCTCTTTTTAAAAAAATAAATGAATAGATATTTGATTGAAATCAGTCATGAACATACAGGTAATGAATCTGTTTTATTTGAGTCATAAGTACGTTTACATTTACGTTCGTTCCCCTTTATTGTTTTCTGGTTAAGTTTTATAAGGTTATACAAACATTTTTCCTGTGTGTTCGCCACATAATAGCGCTAGTATATAATCAAAAGTACGAGTTTGTTTGTTTGTAATTAAGCACAAAGCTACACAATGGGCTATCTGTGATCTGCCCATCACAGGTATCGAAACCCGGTTTCTGGCGTTGTAAGTCCGCAGATATACCGCTGTGCCACTGGGAGGATTCATGGAATAATATCTTCCAAATGTTTATTCTAAATGGTAGTGTTAAGTATATATGAAACCGCTTTTAAATGATATACCAGATAAAAATTACGTTTAAAACACAGAGGGTTATAACGATTGGCGGGTTTTTTGTAACCATTTGGTTTTAATAAAATTGTTTTAACCTTTTGTATTTTAAACTTAATCATAATTGTGTGTGTGGTTTTAATTAAATTTACCTGATAAAAACTAATTCAAATTAGAATAACTTATGCATTACAGCTTTGTGATAATTAAATAATTGTGATCATTTATAATCATTTACTTTCAATATTTCATTATTTAGGAACTGTAAATATATATCGTTAAATAAAACCACTGGGCAAGAGTTAAACAATATTTGGTAATTACAGATCCCAGTTACATTCAGATCCCAAGTTTGCTAAATCTCAGAAATTATTATTAGGCTTACGGCCGAAAATAAACGCCAACAGCCAAAGTATCCAACTGATGAGTTCATACATTCTAATTGTTATTAGTTTTTATTTTATGACATTGCATACCCCAGTGTAGACCGAAAAAATAAATTACATTTATTATTTTGTTTGTTTGTTTTTGAAATCCGCGCAAAGCTACACGAGGGATATCTGCGCTAGCCATCCCTAATTTAGCAGTGTAAGACTAGAGGGAAGGCAGCTAGTCATCACCACCCACCGCCAACTCTTGGGCTACTCTTTTACCATCGGATTGACCGTCACATTATAACGCCCCCACGGCTGAAAGGGCGAGCATGTTTGGTATGACAGGGATTCGAACCCGCGACCCTCCGATTGCGAGTCGAGTGCCTTAACCACCTGGCCATGCTGGGCCATATTTATTATTTACATGATTAATTATTATTTCAGTTTTATATAAATAGTTTGGTTTGATCAGAAGTTCATATTGTACAGTTTGATTCCCTTTAACACTGCAGTTTTCCACAGGTTTCATTGATGGTCTGAATATTCAAAAACGAAATTTTGTTGCATTTTATTGTGTAAGAAATATTTAGATATATATGGTTTGCATACATTAATGTGACTGTTCCGTTTTCACAGATACCAGTTTTTTTTACAAGTCAAACAAGATATTTTACAAGGACGACTACCAGTTTCATTTGATTTAGCCGCAGAACTCTTCGCCTACAGCGTACAGTGTAAGTAATATTTTTGGCGATATATTTATACTGTTTATTTACAGGTCGTAGTTCTTTGTAAAAAATGAGAATTTATTGAAAATGGATGCAAAATATGAAGACAACACATAGATAAAAAAATTCTTTATAAATTAAGCAGCAAATTGGAAAATTAAATGGGGCATACCATAAGACACAGTTACTTCATCAGGGGGTATATAAAATAGAACAAATGATAGGGTTTAAAATATGACCTAAATTGGACATAGAAATAGGTTATCATAAGACATGATATATGAGTGGGAAATATCAAATAATAAAAAATGAGGCATAAAATAGGGCAAATAAGATGGGACGTACATGAAATGTCAAAGATACGATATAGCACGAAACACATAAAATATAAGACATAACAAGTGAAAATATAAGATAAGATAAAAGGTGAGACATCAGATGAACCCTAAGCAATATAATTTACATTTTGTGTGTTATTTTTTCTTGCAGTACTTTAGGCATAAAGTGAAACCTCTTGAGTTTCCCTACCTTTTATACAAAACATTACTGTATAAAACTATAGAACCAAGTTCCTAAATTACTTATTGTCTCGAAATTTGGTTTTATTGTTATGTATTGTCTATCAATTTGTATATGACATCATTAAAACTACTATATGTTTTTTGATAACACGTTAAAAATTGGGTACTGGCTATAACTGTCTTTAGATTGTCTATCGTGTTATAACTTCTGCCTGTAATGTGTTTTAATGCTTGCAAAAGACTTGATAACGGAGAAAATGGTTAAAGTTATAATCTACTGGGCTGTTTATTACTGGGTATTTGGGTATACTTTGTATTAGCAATTTACGTAATGGCCTAGATTTCAATATAAGACTTTCAAAAAATAATTCTGAAATATACATATGCGTATATTTCTGATTAAATGTGTATGTATATATAGTAGTGACCTGTGCCTTTTTCATGTATCTAATATCTTTTAAAGCTGTAGTTACTATCATCATAATGACAAAGTGGTGTATACCGTGACATTCTTCAAGTGATTACATCAAGAACTGCTACAGGGCTGAACTCTTCCTTTTTTCTTCCTCTCACATGTTTCTATTCCAAGTCTGCTTGGCCTAGTTTACTGTTTCTCGAGGCGAATATTTTTATAGTTTTACTTAAGCTTTTTTTTTCTAATTTATTTATCTGCTTAATTCTAGGTAACGAGCATATGATTGATGACTTAATGTAGTTCCACCGAGTGTTATTTTCATTCTGGAGTTCTGCGAGATACGCATGTTTCTCAAGAATGATTATTTTACTTAGAGATCCAAGAGTCTATATGCATGTATTGGTTTAATTTTGTTTTTAATAGTTGTATCTTATAGTTTGCTTTTAAGAAGTTTTTAAGAGAAAACCTTCGAATGGTTTTATGTGTCAGTACGCAAGTATAATATATTTTGTTTTAACTTTATTTCGTGTCGTTTACATAATTCTGCTCGTACTGTCAACGTTACAGGATGCACGATTTCAATATATTTATACAAATAAATTTATAAGCATTTGATTAATACACCAGTAATTTGTTGTTGTCGTATTCCACGCAAGTTGAATTTTGAAATTGTTTTTTTAGGTTCATCAAAATTTATAGAAACTATGATGGTGTTGTAATTATATAACAAATATTTGATTGCTTTTTCATGTAATTTATTTCGTAAATCCACATGACAATTGAGTCACTCTGATTTTTAGAAAGAGCTTATATTTCATGATAAAACGGAATACCGATTTCTTGTTTTTTACTCCTCCCTAAATGGCCCAGCATGGCCAGGTGGTTAGGGCGCTCGACTCGAAATCTGAGGGTCGGG
>NW_013666960.1:139110-147214 GCF_000517525.1 Limulus polyphemus
TTAATAGTTACAATGGATATATAACGTTTAAATTATTAGACTATTCGTAAATAAGTCCATGAATCAACTGTCGATTCCAAAAGAATCCAGTCAAATCCGCTTCGTAACAATATGGTGCTGCAAATGAATGAATTTACACCTGTTAGACATTTCTGTGACCTCTGACTCTTTCTTATATCATGACCAACGGGAAAATCGTTCTATACAAATAAATAAAAACTAAGCTGCGCAAGTTGAAGTGATAAATTCTAGAGACTGGCTCTAGGAAAATAAACCAAACTGTCGACATTGCGTGGATGTGAGAATTTCATCCAGATATTTCACCTCCAGCTGGTGTGGCATCAGTCCAGATATGTTAAATACTATTTTTAATGTTTTCTTAATTATCAATCGTTAGTACAACATATATTTAAGTAACTTATGAGTTTTGATATTTTTTCATCACTTCCCTTTTTTAACCTCCATAATTATCTTTACAAGCTCATTTATCTGATCGACACTTTTTGTATAGTATGGGATAAATTGCCAGGTCTGTGGTTTAAACATAGCTATGGCCAGTACTCAATTGTTGTTGTGTTCTTGCCGTTTTTCACGAAAGTTGAATTTTTAGATATGCTTTCATAGAAACTATGATGGTGCCATAATTGTGTAACAAATATTTAATATGGTTCTATATAGTTTATTTCGTAAATCCACATGACAATTGAGTCACTCTGATTTTTAGAAAGAGCTTGTATTTCATGATAAAACGGAATACCGATTTCTTGTTTTTTACTCCTCCCTAAATGGCCCAGCATAGCCAGGTGGTTAGGGCGCTCGACTCGAGATCTGCGGGTCGCGGGTTCGAATCCCCGTCCCACCAAACATGCTCGCCCTTTCAGTTATAATGGGGGCGTTATAATGTAAAGTCTAAGTTACTGTGAATTTTAGAATGGAAAAGCAACTAGTCAGTAACGCCCGCCACCTAAAGCAACTAGTCTTTAACTCAATTGTGGATTGATTGTCGATCTTTAACACAAGCGCAACAGAAAAGTGCGAAGTGTGTTTGATAGCACCCTCAGTTCCTTACACCAGTAGGCTAACCACTAGGCAACTCTCGGTCTATCATTGCAGCATAAACATTAACTTACATCGATATCTGCAATTAGACCCTAACTGTTTACGAGAATCATATATAATCAAAAACACCTTAGGTGTGAAAATAAGGATTCACGTTGGATTTAAAGGAATGAAACCAAAACTGGCAGCCGAACTGATAGCAACGCTTATAGCATTGATAAGAAGTTTACAGCAAATATTCATTCATTAATTAGCTAGACCGCGTATTTTATTTTACCCACCATTATGCACAAAGTTGAAAAAAAATGCTGCCCAGCTAACTAATGAATGAATATTTGTTGTAAAATTCTTATTAATGCTATAAGTGTAGCTATCAATTCGGCCGCCAATTTTGATTTCATTTCTTTAAGTCGCACGCTCAATTCTTTTTTTTTTTTTCTTTTCGGTCGCATCTTTTTTTCACACTTAACATGTTTTTGAATAGATATCACGACTTTTTTTTTAATACACGCAAAATAAGAAAGTGACACTGATAGTAATCAACATTAGCTTTAGGATCGCAACCTATCATCCGAAACAGACCTTTACTTTACAGAACCGACCAGGTTCTTTAAAATATTTGGTAGTAGTTTTTCCTCTCTAAAACAGTGTTAATAGCTTCCTTTATACTAACGCCATGGAATTTAGATTAACAGTTTCTTGTCATCACCCCCATGCAATCGGTACAGCCATATCAAGCATCATTATTTGTGCTAATTGCTTAAGCTAATATCACGTGACGCTAAATACTCTTTAATTAGGATAATTTCATAAAATTTAGTAAATTTGTGCTGAAAAGTTCGCAATCAATAATCAATAATAACCGTCCACCAGTATGATTCTTTTGTAAACTTGAGCTAGAAACTACTAATCTAGTTTGCTTGTCTAACCAATATTTATGTATCTGCGCGTCCTTTCACCTTGTAGTTGTTCTGCCCTAAATAAGCCGTCTTTAATCCAAATGACAAAAACTAAAAACGCTTCACTTTTACTCTTAGATGAAGCTGTAGTAAAAATGCTAGACCGATAGATCACATGAATTTTTGCGTAGGCGTGTGAAAAAATTTTCGTTAAATTTGATCGGTTTTTGTTGAATAACTTTGCACATGTGTCTTATATTTAGATCAAATTTGACTCCTAATTGTAGATTGTAAAGATCTATCAGTGTGCCAAATTTGAAAAAAAAATCCATAAAAATTAAGTATGTTTTTCTATCAAATAAAGTTCCATACTTTTGATGCGATGAAAAAATAAGAAGAAACTCAATGAAAATTGGAGATCTTATATCTCAGGTATTTCTTAATGGATTGTCTTGAAAGTTGGGATGTGAATTAAGAGTCAAGTAGAGCACATCCACTGAAAATATGTGATAGTTTGGATTACCATAGCCGGAACTACAGATGATGGAAAATCGCTAAACTCCTATTAATAACACATAGTGTTATACAGGTTGTTTTTATTATTATTATTCTTTTGGCCGCAAACACACTATTAAGGAAACTTATCATAATACAGAATGGCGTTTTTTACACGAACGAATCTCGTCACTCACACAGTGTTGCTTTGACATTGTTTTATCCCCCCCTAAATAAAAACTTTCGAGAAACTGATAACTTATTTCCCAATTAATCTCTCTGAATTTGGATATCTACCAAAAAAAAATGCCTGTTTGTGGTTAAGTACAAAGCTGCGCAATGGACTATCTGTACGCTACCCACTGCGGGCATCGAAACCTGATTTTTTAGCGTTATAAGCCCACAGACTTAATGCTGAGCCAGTGGGTGACATCCAATCCAATCTTGATAGTTATTTAAGTTTAAAATCTTTCAAGCCCTCTAGAAAGACAACCAGGAGCGGTCAGAAACTGTGGTTTCTCTTCGTCCCACACATGGTAATGGAGTAAGACGCTTAAGGTAGTAGTGAATGGAGGTTGTCTTTTGCTAATAAGTGTGCTGAGCCGGAAGAAGGTCGGAAAAGGTTGATGCAGCTTGATGGGTTGGAAAATCGCCGGAAAAGTATGTCTTATTCTTTTTACCCTTGAAACAAACGACCCCTGTTAGACTTATGGTCCCTCAGGGAAGCGGGGATCTATAAATCCTACCCCCCGGAGAATTTAACGTGGGGTGGGGAACGGGTGTGCTCTCAGAAAACCCACTTTCACTGGTCAAGAGCCGACTAACCTGTCTGACCAGTGCCTAGATGAAGAATGGAGTGTCGTAAGTATGAGGAGGAAGGGAGGAGTAATAGACGTGGGGGGAAGGTTTTCTTCATGAAGTCGGAGTGGTGGTGGTATTTGTAAGCTGAAGGGAATTCTGTTATGTGGGCCCAGTGGGGGACACTTAGTTGTCACTCGTTTTATATCACTAAAGGTGGTCTAGTTTTATACGGAGTTACAACTCATTATTTTTGACAAATGCAATAAAGTATATTTGGTTAATCATTAACGAGGCATAATTGAAAAGAGAGAATTTATTGCTCTAAGCATTTGAAGTACAAATACTTCGTCGACTCCGTTTTATTTCTATGCATTTAAATTAAATTAGATTTTTAATTTCTCTTTACATATCTTCCGATATTTAAGAACCTCAGATGTTTTCTTTTTTGTTGTTGTTGTTGTTATGTTGAGAATTTCACCAGAACCTACTGAAATAAATACCATTTCAGCGGTATAGGAAGAAGTTTCAAAGTTGGAGTGCTTGGCTAGACATGCAGATTTTACAATGAGAGATTGAAAGCATAAGAAGCTCCGTGTTGCCAAAGACAGCTCAATCGTGGGGGGGGGGGGGGGGGCATACCCACCAAGAAAATTAATATCATAATATAATTTAATTTAATGTTGCTATTTAAGTCAAATATGTGAAAGTGGAGGTGCTACAGTACCCTCCGGTTCCGACGCCTCTGAATTTTATCAGCGATGCATATTATATCCAGCTCCTTGTTACTGGCGTTGCCTACAATAGAGCTTTTTCTCGGGAGAGGCTTAAAAATATATTCCTATAGATGTCGCCACATGTAAGATCACCACTTCAGAATGATACAGGGCATTGTCCAAATATTTACGAGGGTTATTAAGCAATAAATCGTATCGTGTGTCTCATGAATTAAACATACTTAGGATTTTCTCTCAAAAACTTTTCTGATTTACATAATAAAAGAAAAGCAAATGGCGTAATTAAACGCGAAAATTTGGATTATATATATTCTATATACGGCTAATCTACAAATATTTCCGTTTAAGCTGAAGCATCATGTTCGGTTTCATATCTCGTTCATCTGTAAATATAGTTATAACTTTGGCTGTTTCTTTTTTGCCTTCCATGAATCTGAAAATCGGCTTTAAATTCTGAACAATTCAATGTACTTTCTCTTTCTTTTTAGGCTGAATGTACACTAGAAATATTTATCAGTTTTAAGTTATTAATGGTTAATATATACTCGAAATCCTCGAAACTTTAGCCTCTGGCATTTGACGAGAACGTTTTTCAAAAAATGTTATAATTCGTTCAAACAAATTCCCTTTTTTTTAGTGAAACATTATAATCCTTTTATTATTCTCCCAGAGCAGTGTGCGAACTATGTGTTTCGTTTGATTAAACTTAATCTCTTCCATTTGTTTTATTTTTATTTAAGTTTTCTTTAAATTCGCCTGACGACGACAAGTGTAAAGCAGCCAAAAGCGTGCATTGAATAAATAAATCAGAATGTCGAATAAAGCACGTTTATTTTTCAATCATTTATAGTTCTCAGAATCAAGCTGTAAGCCTCAAAAATTTGCAAGAATTCACACCTTTCTTCATTTATTCCTATGGTAAGTTGTATTACTTAAGCATCATCAGTGGCGCGACTAGACCTTAAAGAACCAGTAAAGCAAAATTATCCGGAGTTCTTAACCACTGGTCCCCTTCTGAGACAGCGGTAAGTCTACGGATGTACAACGCTAAAATCAGGGTTTCGATTCCCCTCGATGGACACAGTATACAGCCCGATGTGACTTTGCTACAAGAAAAACACAAACACACTTAACTACTGTTGTGGTAGTGGGGGGGGGGGCAAGAGGTAGGGTTCGTACGCTGTTCCAACCAGTAGCGTACTTCTTCAACAATAATACTCTGAAATAAACTACCCTCAGATTAGGCCTAATTTCAAAAACTGCCTATTATAATGTTTATTTCTTTGTATTGTGTCGATTTCATCTATGAGATGTACGCACGTCATAGGTCTATTATATATTTACTAACACAGAGCAGCAAAACATTTCTGATCGAATTAGTATCTTTATTGTAACAGTACTTCTTTAAATACAGGATTTCTAGAATAACACAAAATAATTCTAACCTCAGACACCTAAATCTACAACTCCACTTTTCTTAGGCCTAACATTAGTTAAGCCTTTATTAAGTACGACCGATATTCGATAAAGAGATAAATTAACACTGCAACTTGCATACGTTTTTTGCTTTAGTTTAGTTAGGGTTAAACTTTACCATACTTAATACAATCAATAAATAAGCTTATAATGTTATTCTACTATCTAACGTTAGACTTTTTTTTTGTAAACTTTGATAAGCTTTTAATATGTTGTTGGACAAAATGTATACTAAAGATAAAGTATATTTACATCCGTTGAATTTTTTAATTATTTTAATTTAGTTTAGAGGATGGAACAGCCGAGATGGACCAATAGATCCCATGTTATCCCAAAATATTATATTAAGTGCGCGCGCATTTTCAGGACAGGCAAATATTGAATATTATACAATAAATATTTCTTTAGATTTCAAACATTAGTGAGGGCAGCTGGCAAGACATAGATATATTTTTTTAAATAGCCTGACATTACGTAATTGTTTTAAAAGAAAATGTACTCATACTTTTATTTAACTTTACTTATTCGTGCAGTCAAACTTGCGTAAGATTGTTATCAATGTATTTAGTTTTTAAAACAGGAAATAGATGAACTTAAAGTATTTACAACATCAGATGCTATATTAATTTCCTTACTGCCAATAGTGTCGCTTATTCTGCGGACTTACATCGCTAGAAACCGGGTTTCGATACCCGTGGTGGGCAGAGCACAAATAGCTCTTGTGTAGCTTTGTGCATAATTAAAAAAAAAAACAAACAGACACTGCTAACAGTCAACCATATATTTAATTTTGTGACAATCAGACGAGTTATTAATTCCACGAAGTAATTAAAACTTCATATAACGTCATGAATTCAAATTGCATAATATAATAAGATTTAGGGTTGTCTGTAATTTTTTATTAAGAGAAAATCAAGTTATATGATTTCTTTAGCTTGTATTTTAAGTGGTAGTCTCCACAAAGACGAAGAAGACCTACGTATTTACTGTAAAGCATCTTGTAAAAGTCTTGTTTTATGACCTTGCAATGAATGCTTGACTTCACATGGTTGGATCGAGCTCTTTGTAATTCACAGATTAGCTAGTGGAGTGAAGTTATAATCAATGACAGGACTGTTCACTAGCGTAGGCGCGTGGCCAACTTTCCCACGCACATAGGAGTGGGAGATAAAATATGGTCCATTTCTGTAAAATCTTAGTATAGATTCTCTCCAATAGTTTTTCCCTCCCTACATGACACTTCAGAACTATAAGTACTTCCAATTGACATTATCACAATTTATGGGCCTGCCTGCACCCCGATGCAGCATCTCCCAGAACTACTTTGATGTGTAGTCGATTCAGGCCTGGATAACAGTTGGGGGGCCCCTACATGGAACCAGACAGACGACTGACTGTAGCCGCAGCCAACCGTGGAAAGTAATATAATTATTGTCTGATCAGAGAAAGCATAGTGGAATATTCTTACTTGTCTTTGAACCAAATATTATAATTTAACATTTTTATTTAATTTAATGTTTCAGTGTTTAATGCAAAGGTGTATTGTTATTCACGGACATGTGAAATCTAGAAGTTTCTGTTAAATTCGTAATATATTTATAATAGCTCTAGTAACAAGTATCTCTGATTTCTTGTTTCATAATTACAGTTATAACCTGTCATGGTTAATTATAAACTATAAAACATTTGGCCTTTACATTTAGATTGAAGATTCATTCATTACATGTCTCGATCATATTTCATTGAACCTCTGGTAGAACGTACAGCGGTAAGTCTGAACGCTTATAACGCTACAAATCAGGTTTAGATACTCACGATGAGCACAATACAGATAATTCATGCTTTGGGCTTAGCAACACGACTTATAAATACGACTTTAATTCATCCTAGAAAGTATATAAGTATAAAATGTATTCAAGAAAGTCTATAAAACCCTATCGTTTTCGACAAGCGAATTTACTATTTTTATACGATTTCCCAACTTTTTTTTTCCTTCCGTGGTTTAAGTATTATAAATAAGTATAAAACTTTTTCTTTTTTTTGTATATTAAAAGATTGCTTCAATTGTTTGTAAGAATATGCAATCGGTCATGTGAGAAAACTAACACACATTCTATTTTTGTTGAACTTTGCTTCACTAATTAAATATAATCTCATTTTAGGACAGTATTTGTTTGTTTTTAACATTTGTTAGACATTTTAAAGTTTATCTGGCGCAGCATACTTGATCATTGTAAAATAATAAGCTCGTCAGAAAATTTTGAAATGCTATGACAAGCACAATTTTAAAGACTTAGTAATGATTTGTCATACAAATCCAACACCCAATGTGTGTATTTATAGGTAGAGTTTTCCTTTGTAAATTGTATTGTAAATTACAAGTGATTTCTCAAAATACAGCAACATTGAGTTGTGGAACTTATATCTCGCTGTTTTATTTACATTTTGGTAATTTGGTTTATTGTTGTTATTTGCTATTAAGCATAAAGCTACACAAAGGGCTATCTGTGCTCTGCCCACCACGGTTATCGAATCCCGGTTTCTAGCCGTATAAGTCCGCAGACATACCGCCGTGCCACTGGGGAGCTGGTTTGTTCCACAGCGAAGAGTATTGTTGCGTCAGCGAGTCACATGACTACA
>NW_013666960.1:147720-159655 GCF_000517525.1 Limulus polyphemus
AAGGACTTGTGTCGCTTAAGTTTCGTCGGAACGAAGTTACGGAAAGTTAATTAACAAACGGAGACGTAACAGTATGTATGAAAACGCAAATTCTAGTTAGGGAGTTTAAAAAAAAACTTTTATACTGGTATATTCAGTGTTTTCTGTTTCTTTGAAAATATCGACCATTTAACAATTAAATTAAACACGAAGTTAAAATCCATCCGATCAGTTATATAAACTGATGTGTCTGTCTTTTGTTAGCAAAAAAACTTTAAAATGGGATATTTGTGATGTGTCCACCACAGGTATCGAAAGTGATTTTTAGCGTTATAAATGTTCAGACTTATCGCTGTCTGATGGGGGGTTGGGCACATAAGTTTGAGTTAACATCTGATCTATGGAGACTTTTTTATGTCATTGGACAACATTCAAAGTAAGACTTCCACATCAAGATCAACACCCCTTTAAAATCGCTTTTAGATTATTGATAGTTTTAAATTACTAGCGACAGAAAAAGCCCCCTCCCCCAATGGAATACCTTCCCTTTTCCACTAACCAAAGAAGTCAGAAATCCATGCTAACCAGAAAATAAAATTAAATGTTTAAAAATTCATGAACCCAGTCGTAAGCCCAGCTAAAGTAAGCGTCACACGTAGATGTAGTAGCATAATGTTCCTTTTTAATTAAAAGTATGATTTTGATTTTATGTTTATTCGTGTTTCATATAACCTAGAATTTGGTCTTACAGCTGAATTGGGTGACTATGATCACAGAAGACATCAGCCTGGGTATATTTCAGAGTTCCGGTTTATATCGAATCAGACACCAAATTTGGAAGCTAAAGTTGCAGAGTTACATAAGAACCTTTCGTAAGTAATAACTTACACATTATATAAATATGAAAGAGATATGTATTTCTATGCCTAAAGAGTTGAAAGCTTTCTAAACAAAGTATATACAAAGGCTTTTGACTTTGAGTTTAAAAACAAGTGAGAAACTTGTTTGCAAATAACATGACTCATAGAAGTGTTTTTTTTTCAAACTCAAAGCTACTAAGCAGAACATTTTTTTCAATATTTCGAGTAGCATGTGTAATAAAGTTAAGTAGTTAGTCTGGTGTTCATGATTTTTTATTTTAGTTTTTTGTAAAGATGAGTGTATTTTTCTTATGATTTGGTTTTATAATACACAGAGGAAAAGTTCCAGCAACAGCAGAACTTAATTTCTTAGAAAGGGTTAGATGGCTGGATATGTACGGAGTTGATCTTCATCCAGTTTTGGTGAGTACAGTGTAGTGATGTTTGTCTGTTGAATATACCCTTAACTTGTCGGTTTGTTTTGTAATAGACCTATCCTGTGCCATAAGCTGTTATTGCAATTTTATTTATGTTCTTTCACATAGCATTTCAAGTTAATATATTTAGTTACAGATCTTATATAAAACATCGTATATATACTGAAGATACATACCATAAAATTTAAGGACAACAAGGGACCATCTCAAAGTCTGCCTTTATCATTCATATGTTTAGCAAGTCTTCGCTTAAACTCCCTTAAATTTTTTGTCAACCTGTACTTAAGTAGCAAACAAGTAATATTGCTGTACTACTTACAAAAAAAAAATATATATATATATATTTGACTTGGTTATGAATCACTTTTATTGCTACTTTTAATATAATTAATGTAGCTGAAGTTTTACTTCATATCATTATGAGTATGATTCATTGTTCTCATTAACATTGTGTCATCTTTATACACTTTTTTGTTCTTTTACAAAACATTGTAATATGAAATGCATTTCATAAGCTTACCTAATTTTTGATGATGAAAAGAAAACTCGGAATGACTGTCTTATCTAGAAATACAGGCACCAGCATGCTTAAGTTTACATATTAAACCACATTCACTGTGGATTAATTTGAATTACATTTTTTTTTTACTTTGTCAAGTTATCAAGCTTTTTAATTACTTTAATTTTATTGAATGAATGCGTATCACAAAATCAAAATAGCATTGTTTCTTTGGTATTTCTAGTAGTGCCATGTATAACGTACCAGTAAAATTTAATTAGATTTCAGGAATTTCTACAGCTTCCATTTATTTCTAACAAGCATACTGTGGTCTTTATGTTGTAGTTCTAATATTAAAACCAAAAAGGGTGTGGTTATTAACTGTTTTAGAATCAGTATCATTGAAGGTTTTATCCTCTTTATGTCTTATTGCTGTAACATTTTGCTGTCTCCTAAGGGCTTTTACTAGTTATAAAACAACAGGGGAGCAGCCACATTGACATAGTACCACCCACAGAACTTAAAGACTTAATGATTTTAATCTCAAAGCATAAATGTGTCTTTTACACTCAAATACCATAAGCTAAATTCTCTAAATATTTACCAGTAAAATCACAAGTACATTATTATGATGAATGTTTAAATGGAAAATCGTTTCTTGAATTTAAAAAGTTTATGTGACAACCAGTGGCATATCCAGGATTTTGAAAACGGGTAGGCACAATGATTCTGAACGTAAACGAGAAATTTTCGGGACTTCTCTGGTAGGGGTTAAATGGGTTATTTAGATTTGTTATAATGTTTGCTAGGTGTTGTTGTTATGGGACTGTGTCCACCTTTGACAACAGTTGTTTTATTATTATAAAGCTACTAAAATAAAAAAAGTAAACTATAATAAAAATAATACAAATTTCATTCATCTGAAGTTACTTGTTATCATATTTTCATTTCTAATAAGATAAAAAAATAAAGGAAATTTTGTTCCACATTTTAAGGGAGAGGACAACATTGAATATTTTCTTGGTCTCACACCAAGTGGGGTTATTGTTCTTCGAAACAAAACCAAAGTTGGAAACTATTTTTGGTGAGTTTATGTAACAGCTGAAAATTTACCCAAAATGTATCTTAATTTCTGGTCATTAATAAGTTGAAACAAAAACTTTTATCATATTCATTTATTCTAATTATTTTTCCTCCTTTTATAATTGTTATTTTTAAATAATTGTATGATATTTTAAGTTTATCCTCTTTTCTCTGTCTCTTGTAATGAATTGTTTTGTGCATAAAAAATTGTGAAAAATATGGCATCAGAAGTCTTTTATCTTTTTTATGCAAAATCCCTAAAAAGTTGATGTGGTATTACTATTAGTACAAAGAAACTGGTTCACAAATTTTTATTTTTAATCTAAGAAAAATCAAATAAAGTTAGTATTAATATGCTATTTTTTTTATGTATGTTATTATTTTTTCTAACATATAGGCCCAGAATAACAAAGGTTTATTTCAAGGGTAAATATTTCATGCTGAGAGTTAGAGACAAAAATGTAAGTATATTATGTTTCTGTACAGTATAAATAACTACTTACAGAACAATTTAATTTTCCTAGTTTTTAAATTTGCATTATATAACCTTAGCTACTCTAACAGATTACCATGGCTGAAAAGTCACTGTTCTAAGAGTTTTCTTTAAATAATAAAATTTTGAGATATATTAATTTCTTTTCATGTCATTCTGCCATGTTCACAAGTAAAAATACACTGGGAAGTATATGAGTATATATCCTATGAATCCTTATTTTAGTTATAATTTGACATGTGTTTTGAAGATCAAAGTTTCAATCTGGGAAAATTTATATTTCTATTGTGTTTGAATTAATTCTACCAATTAAGCTAGTTTATCAGACAATTGCTAGAATTTTGAGAAAAAAATTATTTTAATTTTCTGTAGAGGTTTAGTAAGTTACTTTTTCCACTATAAGGGCAATCCTAGAAGATTAATTTATAACATTTTTATCAGTTTAATGATAATAAGTATTTTGCTTTCAAGAAAATTTGCAACATACTTGTAACAGACTAAAACAAGCAGCCACTGGGTACAAATTGGTCAAGGTTTCTTTAAATTCTCCCCAGTGTTTGAAAGCTATTTCTGGTCCAAAAACTTTGTACCATTCTAATGGCCCTCCCCTCAGACAAGAAGATACAGTTTCCATCCATTTATTCTCTGGTAATTGGTACATATACAAATGTCTTTCCAAACTCTTAAGAAACTCAAATACATTAAAATTCAACTTACCGTCGACCTTCTCATCGGGCAGGGGTGGTGGGTTGACTGCAGTGACATAAATTGAAGAATTTTACACAGGGCTAGAGGTAGAATGAATTCTTGAAGTTTGAAGTGGAGGGGGCGACATGGTTTCTCTTGTGAGTAGATTTGTACAGTGGTGTTAGCATTTGCACTTATTCCATCAGTGCTGCCACATACTTTACAGTGACAATGCTAGCCATACTAAAAATTTAATCTGTTTGTACTAGATTGTTTTTGGTTTTTATTGTCATAGTTGATACTTTACCTTTAATTTCTTCTAGAATGATGAAAATACATATGGATTTGAGCTTCCAAGTAAACAGGCTTGTAAACATTTATGGAAGTGTTGTGTTGAGCATCATGCTTTCTTCAGGTAACTCTTGCTAGTGAAAAATTTATTTTACATATTTACATACAGAACCTCCTCCCATGTAATCATTCTTTTAAACTGCATAGAATGACTAGCAAAGTATAATAAAGCAACATATCTTTGTTTATTGTAAAGCAGTATTATTTTTTCTCACAACATACATAAAGAGATATACTATGAATTTACAAAATGTGTAGCAGAGAAACAGTAACTAATTCGTGACTTTTATGTTATTGTTTCTGAATGAAAATAAGAATAACAGTTTTATCTTGATTATCACATGTGCCAATCAAATGAAAATGTTGTATGTGGTAGAAAGACAAAGTTTTAGATTATTAGGATTTTTAAAACCTCATATTTATTATATATCATCTCCTAATCACACACACATCCTCCTTTTTTAATAGTTTTTTAATCTTCCTTATAATTTGTAGATTGATTTAATAAAAAGACAATAGTTGTTACAATGTCTTAGACAATGTAATATTGCATTAGATACACAAGATAGATTTAGAGATCTGATAATACTTATAAGTGTTAGGCAAATTTGTCTTTTATCCATCATTGTTATATATACTGTGTATGTTAGTTGTAGTTCATGTATATTTCTTTATAACACTTAAGCACTGTGAATTAACTTAGAAGGTCAAATAACATATTTAAGAAAATTGGCATTCTAAACCATTAATAACAGTATTCTTCTTAATATTTAGGTTAACTCAAGTAAGGGAGGTTCCAGGAAGTTCAGGAAAAATGTTTAGTTTGAGTTCAAGATTTCGGTACAGGTAATATTTGCAAAACAATGTAAATCACACATATATATATCAATGTGTGTTTTCACATTTTTGTTACCAGTTCTGTTCATTAGTTCTAAAATTAAGGCAACTGATGACTTTGTGGTTTATTAGGTTACTGCTATAGTGATATGTTGCTCATTTTGTTTGTATTGTGTGTCATAAAACTGTACTACATAACTCAACGTGTATATAAGAAAATTTTGAAAGGTTACACAGTGAATCACTTATACTATCTCATTAGTATAACATTTTGTGTTCTAACAGTGATTTTCACATTTATATGTATTTTGAAAAATACTAATTGCTTGTATTTATTAATTTTTTTTCTTATGCAATGTGTATTATATCTGATATCTAAGGAAACTGTTTTACTAAAAGTATGTTTAGTGTAAGAACCGTCCAAAATGTACACATTTGATACAGGTTGTATATTTGACAGATGTTCATACATTAGTCTGGACTGAGGGATAGAAGAAAATTTGAATTAATTTTTTGATAATGTGTTTTTGTTTGTTTTTACATATGTCATTGTGTAGAATATATGATAATATATATAATTGATTTTAAAATACACATCTTATTTAAAACATGGGTTTAAAATGCAGAAAATAAATGCATATCAAGTTGAAATGTGCTTGGCCAGACAGCTCTCGTGGTCTGCAATACTAAAAACGTGGGAAATATTAGGTGGCACTAATTAATTTTGTTTTTGTCACGTACAGTAGTTTTTTCTCCTATTCCTTCGAAATCATGCTTCGCACTTTTTAGGGTCATGGATTCATTGTAGGAGTGATGGTCAAACTCCATTATTCACTTAGAGCAGCCCAAGAGTTAGCATTGGGTGTTGTTGAGTAGCTGCTTTCCCTTTGTCTGTCAGTTTAAAATTAGGGTTTGTTTGTTTGTTTATTCAAAAGCAAAGCCACAGTGGGCTATCTGCTGTGTCCACCTTGTATTTTAGCATTGTAAGTCCATAGATAGCCTCTGTGCAGTTTTGCATGAAAATCTGAAACAAGCAAACAAACAAACTTTTTTTATTTGTCCTGGTCCATAGTGCCAAAACTGTCCCCTTTTTCATAGCACATATATCAACTGAACATTTTAAGTTTAGTTTATGCACCTACAGATCCTTTCTGTTTTACATCTTGCATGTTACAGTGGTAGAACACAGAAGCAGATGCAGTTGGACCTTCAACAAAACAGACCACCACCAACAGTAACTCGAGTTCCCAGTAGGCGTTACCAGAAACGTCTTGGTCAACCAGATGGTGCAGATGGTGAGATCATTTGGGAGTCTTAAATTTGGAAGAAAACATAATTGTATTATAAATGAAATTAAATGTATTGCAAATAAAAAGAAAGGATTACATATTACCTCTTTTCTTATGGATGTAAAAATACAGTGATTAAAAAGTCACCTTCCTATTTAATTTTCACAAATAGCTTATATAGTTTTTTTATCATTATTTAAAATGTTTAATGCATGCATAAGTAAGCTATTTTTTAACTTACATTATTGAGTTAAATCTCAATTCAGTGAGAAAAGCTCAAAGTTATCAAAAATATATGGCACCAATTCATATTGCAGAATCAAAATACAGTAAGTCCCTTTAACAAAAATGATGTTACTTTGAGCTTCACACAATCTGTACTGCTAAAACATCCTTTCATCACACTGTAAATTAATATGAATAATTTTTGGGTTAATTAATAAAAACAAAAGGGGGAATCAACAGTTTTTGCAGCAATTTGGTGATTCCTTATGCACTTGAACTAATTTTATCTATTCACATTAATTTTTGTAATTAATATACTTATGTTTCATAAAAAGTTTGACTTATATTTTCAATTCATACATGAATAATTTTGCATAACTTTGTAATGATTACAATTTATTCTTTAAAAATTGTATATTTGTTTTAATTTAAGATAACATATGTAGTAAGGGAGCTAGATCCAAGTTGGCTTTCATTAGGAACCTGACAAGAATCATATTATAATCAATCCAATGTTTCTTTTAGTCAAGAATATTTTTTTTTATTTTCACTGAGATATATGTATGGTTTTTATTTGGTCAGCTGGCAGTCAAATGAAAGAAGAACAGTATGAAAATAGTCTCATAGAAACCAAGTCAAATATTTCAATTCCCCAAGTAATCACCCCGTAAGTACAAATATCAAAAGCAAGTTGAACATTGTTTTAATATTATTTGCTTTATAATGATTTTTGCAGACAGACTTTCCTTGAAACACTGATAAATCACTTTAACACAGATTAACTCATCATTTTGAATTAGGCAAGTTAAGATTATATGTTTCTTCTTCTTCATATTTTTTCAGACTGGCATCCATGTATAGATCAACATCTGTTCCTTCCGCTCTTCCATTTTCTGATTCACCTTGCAGTGCAAGATCTGCCCCTTGGGTGGGTAGCAAACATAGGTGAGATTATGCTTTTCTTAGTGAATTGGATTTGGAGAATAGTTTAGCATAATGGAGGTTTTTTCTGTATCTTTTATAATAATGGTTTTGTGTTTAGCTGAATAATATTTGTTTTTGCTTATTGTGTCTTATTACATCTATCAGTACAGAGAAAGAACATGTTTACTGTACAATTGATTGCATCTTGAATGATAATACAGAGAGACAGCAGCATTATAGCATACTTTGTTTGTGCTTTTGTTGTATTATTTTATTGCAATGTCACAAAAGTGATGACTGCACCTTAAATATGCAACCTAACTTCAAATGATGCTCAAAAAATGTAATATAAAATTTCATCTTTCAATCAATATTCTTCTTACCATCTGATTTTATTTATTTTGTTGTACAAAAAAAACAGTTATTAATAAAATAAACTTTCTTGCTATTCAATACTCATGGAAAAATAAAATCTTTCATGTTAATAAAAGGAATATTTTTTTAGTGATGTCACTTTTTGTGCATAGCTAGCTTTTAATAATTCGTATAAGTTTATCTTCAAAGTGTGATATATTTTTAAGGAAGCTAACTCGTTTTCTGAGGTAATAATACTTACTGCTATAGCACATCTAGAGGTAACAACCTGGTTTCTACCTAGTAGCCTATTTCTAAAGTCATGTTTAAACCCATTTTAGTTTCTCTCAAATTTTAGTTTCTACAGAGTAATTTCTCTTGAAATTAATAGTACAATCTGTTTCATTATCTTGTGCTAATCAACTTTATCATACTCATTTTATTTATTTGATAGAGGTATGTACTCAAATTCCACTAATCCTTCACCTCGATCAGTGAAAAGTGCTGGTGGTTACTCTTCATCTCGCTTCCGTCTTCATCAGCGAAATGTTTCTGTAGAAAGTGACAGTAGTTGTGATTCAAGGAGAAGACGGTAAAATTATTTTAGTATTCTGATATGTTATATTCACTATGTTAACAGAAAAGTACTAAAATGTAACATGTGCATTTGCATTTTTTTCTCCTTCAATTATCCTCCACCCTTCTCTAAAGTTCAAAAAACATTGTACTTTATTTAATGGACCTGTTGGTCTTTTCTCATTTGAAGGCATCATCGTAGCAGAAAAAGTTCAGATAATGATAGTGAAGTTTCAAAGTCTTCCAGAGGATCCAAAGTCTCAAAGTCATCAAGAAACAGCAGCTCGAACAGAAGGTATGTCTTAGAAGGCATTAAAAAAAGTTCTTTTTACTGTTAACTTGATAAATAGGAGAAAACAAAATCTTGTAATAAATAAAAAACTATAAGTATAATCCATATGATATATATATATATTTGTGGAAGAAGTAACTAATTCTGTAATCAGGCTGGCTAGTATTGTATTTTTTAGGATACAGAAATTTACTTATTAAAAGCTTTAAAATAGTATGTTACATTTACCACCATACATAATAGTAACACTCAGTTTTCGTTTTTGCTGTAAATACATACCTACAAAAAAAAACGATCTTTATTAAATAGTATGCATCAAATAAAGGTTTACTAATTTTTAGTTCTTTTTTGTTTATATAGGTCACATCATAGAGGTGGTGGTAGTGGTAGTGAATCAGAAGGCCAGAAGAAGCACAAAAAACATCACAGGAGACATAAGTGAGTCATAATTATAGTTATGATGATTTAATTTACATTTATATTACCACAAACCCAAGATATTTAATTGTAGAAATGTATGAAATATGTTAAATGACTATTAAGTAATGTCAGTTTTTTAATTAACTTATGGTGTCAATGCTGTGAACATTTCATTGGTTTGAAAACATCAAATGTATATGATAAAGATACCTTAAACAGCATATGCAAAAGACTTACAAATTAAACTGAATAGTTAATATGCTGTATAGAAAATATTCCAATTGCATAACATTATGTCTTAATACACTAAAGTTTTTAGCTTTTTTCAGCCAGTCTTGTAGTGAAACTTGATTTGTGATTCATTTAGCTATAGGATTGTCAAATGAGTGAGGTTAATATTTGTGATTTAATTAGTGAAATAGAAATAAATTATGAACTATACATGTTTTTAATTTTGTCTTGTTAACTTTTGTTTTTATATTGTTTTATGCATATAACATTCTCTCTTGTTCGTATTAAGCCATATTTATGAGGTTGACAAGTTTTTTGTATTGTAAAAAAACAGAAGAACTTTTTTAGTTTAGAGATTTTATGTATATAATTAGTCTAATATTAGAAACTTACTCTAGGTCAGGAAGTACATATGAGTTGGTTGATTCTGAGGCCCAGTGGAAACTAGTGCAGCAGCAGCAACAGCAAAATAAGTACTTAAAGTATGTATAGTCATGAATGTTTAAATTTGAACCCAAAACTTGCAGATTTTATATATTTTATTATTTTCATGCATTGAGCAACAAATTTCAGCCCTTGGCTTCTGCATATGAGGAACTATTGGAAGGAAGAAAAACAAAAGGGTCAGAGAAGAATGTGGATGATAAAGAGGTTATAGTTTTAGGTGACTCCTTGACAAGGCATGTGGATAGAATAGTCTGTGGGGTAAATAGGGAGAAATGAATCAGATTATGCTACCCAGGGGCACAAGTGGGTGATATTACTGACAGAGCAGGAGATATAATAAAGGGGGCTAGCAGAGATGCAGTTTTTGTGGTGCATGTAGGGGCTAATGATGTAAGGAAAAGTAGGTCAGAGGAACTAATTAATAAGTACAAGGGATTGACAGAGGCATTTAAAGAAAAAAGCCATAACTTCATTTTGTCAGGAATACTGCCCAGAATTAACTGTGGGGATGAAGTTCTAAGTTGGTCACCAGGGCTAAATTCTAGGCTTAGGTTAGTATGTAAGGATGAGCAGATTGGTTGGTTGGACTTGTGGGATCAGTTCAGTGGGAGAAGAGAGCTTTTTGCAATGAATGGTTTACAGTTAAATAGAGTAGGGGCTGGCTTGTTTGCTAAGGCTATTAACTCAGCTGTAAGGGAAGTTTAAAATAGGACTAGACAGTAATGAGGGTCAAGAAAAACTAAATGCAAGAAGAATAACAGGTAGAGAAAAGTTTAGCAATGGAAATGAGTATAGAAGTAGTTATGAGGATAGGCTTAATTGTTATTATTGTAATGCTAGAAGTATAAGAAATAATAGATGACTTTAGAGCACTGGTAGGAATTGAAGATTTTGATATAATGGGAATAATTGAAACATGGTTAAATGTAGATGATTTTGATGACAGAATTTTCTTTGAAATACAGGGTTACAGGCTATTTAATAGGGATAGAGTATTAAAGAGGGGGGAGGAGTGGCTTTGTATGTAACATGTGAGTTACATCCTGTTGAACTTGAGGATATCAAAGATAATAGCAAGGAGATTGAATCCATTTGGGTTTCTATTAGTGGATATAAAGGGAAAAGGCTTTTAGTGGGAATTTGTTACAGACTACCAAATGATACTGATGAAGTTAGTGAGAAACTTTACAATGAGATTAAGATTCCAGCTGTTAATGAAGTCATAATTATGGGTGATTTTAATTTCAGGCATATAGATTGGGAAATTCTAGAGTCAAACCATGAGGGAGAAAGATTTTTAGAAACTGTTCAGGATGGCTTTCTTCACCAGTTAGTCAAGGAACGTACTAGAAACAATGCTATTTTAGATTTATTGTTAACTTCAAATACAGAAATGATTGAGAAGGTGGAAATTGGGGAACATCTGGGTGAAAGTGATCATTGCTCTATTAGGTTTGATGTCTTGCTGCATATTGAGATAAGGAATAATAATATTTCGGTTACAAATTTCAAAAATGTAAATTTTGAAGGGGTGTGACAAGAATTATCTGTTGTGAATTAGGCAGCTGAGTTATTTGGAGACTGATCAGATGTGGAAAATGTTTAAAGATAGATTTTTAAATATTCAAGGTAAACATATTCCTTATAGAAAGAAAAGGGTAGCTGTAAGTAAAAAGCAGGTTGGCTCACAAAGAGTATGAGATAAAGTTAAAGAAATGCATCATAAATTTAAGACACTTAAATTGACTGGTATGACAGGAGATTTAGAAAGTTCGTGAAACAGGAAATTAGGACATACAAAAAGAATGTATGAGAAAAAGTTTGCTGAAAATGTAAAAATTAACAGTAAGGTATTTCTTTTCAGTACATTAAAAGCAAAAAATATGTTAGGAGGTGGGGGGGGGGGGTAGTACGTTTGAGGGATGATAAGGAAGGAAGAATATGAAGGTAT
>NW_013666960.1:159676-160933 GCF_000517525.1 Limulus polyphemus
GATAGATTTTAATAATTACAAGGTAAAACATATTACCTTATAAGAAAGAAAAGGGTAGACTAGTAAGTAAAAAAGACAGGTTGGCTCACAAAGAGTATGAGATAAAGTTAAAGAAATAGCATCATAAATTTAAGACACTTAAATTGACTGGTATTTTCAGTACATTAAAAGCAAAAAATATGTTAGGAGTGGGGGGGGGGGTAGGACCTTTGAGGGATGATAAAGGAAGGCTAGCATCTGATGATTATGAGATGGCTGGGCTACTTGATTTTTCATTTTCTTCAGTTTTTACTATCAAAGATTTAAGCAGTATTCTACATCTTGAACAGTTGATAAATGGAAATGAGATCAAACAAGATGACTGCATTAATTCTGAATTATTAAGAAAAAATTGGAAAGTTTAAAAAAAGATAAGGCTCCTGGGCCAGATAATATTTCCCCAAGGGTTTTGAAGGAGGTTAAAGAATGGATATGTTAGCCACTTACTACTATTTTTTTTCCTTGAATAGTGGGCAAGTACCAGAGGATTAGAAGTTAGCTAATGTAACTCCTTTTTTCAAGGGAGGTGATAAAAATTGTCCCAATAATTATAGACCCATTAGTCTTACATAAGTTGTGGGAAAAGTTTTGGAAAGTCTTTTAAAAGATGCTTTGCAAAGTCATTTAACAATGTCTAGAATTTTCTTGGATAGTCAACATGGTTTCACCAAGGGAAAATCTTGCCTTATGAATCTTTTGACATTCTTTGAAAATATTACAGCTTATGTAGATGAGGGTAAGGGTTTAGATTTGGTGTATATGGATTTTCAGAAAGCATTTGAAAAGGTGCCCAAAAAAAGGACTAGTAAAAACATTATCTCTATAGATTTGTTTTGTTTGTTTGTTTTGAATATTGTGCAAAGCTATATGAGGGCTATCTGCAGTAGCCATCCCTAATTTAGCAGTGTAAGACTAGAGGAAAGTCAGCTAGTCATCACCACCCACCACAATCTCTTGGGCTACTATTTTACCAACGAATAGTGGGATTGACTGTCTCATTATAATGCTCCCATGACTGAAACGATGAGCATGTTTGGTGTGATGGGGATTCGAACCAGCGACCCTCAGATTGCGAGTCGAGCGCCCTAACCACCTGGCCATGCCGGGCCTATCTCTATAAGTGTAGGGAATAAGTTAGCAAATTGGATGGAAGAAAGCAGAGGGTTGTTACAAATGGAGTTCAGTCAAACTGGATTAATGTCTCAAGTGGGGTATTTC
>NW_013666960.1:161042-206146 GCF_000517525.1 Limulus polyphemus
TCTCAAGTGGGGTATTTCAGGGCTCAGTCTTAGGACCTTTGCTCTTTTTGATTTACATCAATGACATAGATGAAAGGATAGTCAATAAATTATTTAAATTTGCAGATGATATTAAGGTCTTGGGTGTTGCTAGCTGTGAAGAGGATGCTGCTGATTTACAAAAGGATTCAGATCATTTAGTGAGTTGGGCAAATAAATGGGAGATGTGTTTTAATTATAATAAATGCAAGATAATGCATGTGAGTTATCATAATTTGTATGGGAATAACCTTAACAGTGTTATGAAGGAAAGGAATCTTGGTGTAATAGTCAATCAGTCTCTAAAGCCATCCAAGCAGTGTGGTGTTGCTAGTGGTAGGGCAAGTAGGATTTTAGGTTGTATCTACAGAAATATTGAATATAAGTCTGAAGCAGTTATAATTTCATTGTACAGGTCACTGGTTGGGCCACATTTGGAATATTGTGTTCAGTCTTGGACTCCTTACCTTAGGAAAGACATTGGAAAGGGTTACTAGAATGGTGCCTGGGATGGTGGAGTTGTCATACAAGGAGAGGCCCAAATCTCTCAAACTGTTTTCTCTTGAAAAAAGAAGAATTAGAGGGGATCTGATTGAGGTGTTTAAGTGTAAAGGGAATTGATAGTGTTGATTCATTATCTTTTTTTCATATTTAAAAGTGAGAATAGTAGGACTAGGGGACACAAATATAATTTTTGGTAAGTTAGGAGTCATCTTCAGGTAAAACAGTTTCATTCTTCTAACAGGGTGGTTGTTCTTTGGAATGGGTTGCCTTCAGATATTGTAGAGGCAGTAAATTTAAGTGAGTTTAAGAAAAAGCTTGATAAATGTAGGAATGATAAGGGCTGGCTATAAGATTTTTTTTTTATTATAATGCCAATTTAGTTTAGAGGATGGAACAATAGGTCCCATGTTGTTCCAAAACATTATGTTATGTTAACAATGTCATCATGTGTATTTTCTTCTATTATTTTAATATAAAGTTTCTATTCATGTTTTATAATTAACATCTTCTTTGAAAATTGCATAATCCTGGTTTATTTTACATAATTCACTCAGTTTTTGGTATTGTATAATTGCTACAAGCTTCCTTTACCTAATGAATAAAAGAAGTTGTTAGGTCACTTTAAAATTGTTTTTGTTTATGTTTTGATTATAAGAAGCAATACATAGTAGTTATTATTTGTTTTAAAAACATGTATTTATGTTTTTAAAATTGTTGATCAATTCAGTTACTTCTCAGTTTTGTTTTATAATGATTTTTTGAAAGTTATTTTAATGTATTCTGATACCAAATAAGTAACTTCACTCTGTTAAACAGCTTCATTTAAATAAATGATAACTAAAGTAACTTTAGAAGTTTCTAAAATTGGAATCTAGCGTAAAGTTTATGTACTTGTGATCTAAAACACTACACTTTTGAGGGGGGGTTTTAACCAGTGGCCTCACTAGGTACTTAAAAGATTTGGAGGTCGTGCCCATAGACATGGGAATTTTCAGCATGATATCGATCATGGTTTTCTATTCTGATTTTTAAAGATGCCCAAAGTGGATTCAGTGCAATGTCAAATAGAATCATTGACAAAAAAGGGCACTTATCAAGCATAAAGACTTTTTTGGGGGGAGGGGTGTCAGAGGAGACTATGGGGACAATAGGTTGCTGCTGGTGCACATAGGGTAGAAAGCCATGAAAAGCAAACAGATCCTGTTCAATCAGTCTTATAAACACTTATAAAATCTAAAACTAACAGGGCCATAGGAAGTGGTAATGCCTGTCAGGCCATGGCCTGACTACTTTCTCATGGCATGTATAGTTACAACTTATGTATTAAAACTTGCTTCTTTTAATTCAATACATTACATTGTGTGTATGCAGTATTTGTAGTTAAAATGACTCAACATTCAATGTCATAGCATTAAATTTTAAAAACATTTTTAGGAGGGCATGCCCTCAGACCCCCTTAAAAAGAGCATGCTTTGTATGCCAGTAGTGTGCTTTGCACACATCATGTGTCACATTGTTTAGCTGTGGCAATGGCCTGATCACTTCAAAATTGCTTCCTCTGACAATGACTAAACAGTGAATTCTTCCATATTAACACTTAATAACATACATAATTATTTTTGTTACTGTAAAGACCTACAAGTCCCTATGTGTCATTAATTTTAAAGCTGAAATGTCTTTTTTCTTAATAACTAGCAGTAAGCAAGGTGTTGAATCAGGCATATCTTTTATTAATTGTGGACAATTTTTTATGACTGAGGAAAAGCAAAATTTTGGGGCATAAGAGAAGGAAGGCAGAACTGCAGTCCACTCTGCCACACACACACACCCTGTGCTCATTACACATTTGTATTGTTTTATAAAAAAACAAAAAGAGAGAGAAATTTGCTTTGTTAAGAGTTTTGTGTAATTATTGAGATATTCTGCCTTTATTTGAAAGCTTTATTATTTTTTTGGACTTAACTTCCACAATCATAACTTTTGTTTTTATCAGTGTATAACAAATCTTTTATTCTGGTTAAGAAAAATTAAAATTTTACTACCAGTAATCTCAGGAAAATTATATATTAAAAACTTTTAAAAACAGAATATACTTACAGTTCAAAAAATAATGTTAAGCCCAGACATTTACAAACAATAAATTTTAAACTTCAAAAACTTTTAAATCCTCCAAATATTTAATTTCAACTGAAAAATATAACTTTGAAACAAGCAAGTTTAGGAAAAAGAACCACAAAGAAAACAACTGTTTTGGAAGTTATCACAAAAAATCTGCTTAATAACATGTACAATTCTCTAATTGTAACTCACAATAACCTAACATACCTAGTTCCCTAATTTCTCAATGTCTGGCGTATTTACTCTTTCTATTTTATAGTTTTATTTTATACCAGCCAAAAAGGTTACATTTCAACACATGATTAGTGTAGACTGTTTAAAGAATGTCTGATCAATGTGTTTAAATATCGCAACAAACTAATTTACGCACATACTTGGAGATGGCTTAAATGGGTAATGAAGAAAAACTTTAATATAAGTTTAACATAACAGCAAATGTACAATGTTTTGACAAGGTTTTGTCATCATCAGTTTTTCTTCATTACCCATTCAAGCACTATTAGTTTCAAAGTGGGTTCCTTGTCATCGTATTTTAATTTATGCACAGTTATGTACTACAGAGACATAAACCTCAATGCCACCTACTATCAGTCATTGTGCTAAAATTAACTAACTAATGGAAGCAAGCTGGTATTTTATAAAGAAACTCAGAAGATAGCTCATTTAATATGATAGGGAAAAATACATAAACTATAAAAATAGTAATAATTAACAAAAAATAAAGAAAATCCCCCTCACAAGTGAAATGTTAAATGCTTAATAAACTTTTTTTATATGCATTTAGGCCACAAAATGCTGTTGTTAGAGATTTGTCAAGTAGAAAAAGTGGGTAAGTCTCATGCATGATAGGAGAGGTAATTATTAGCATCTGAGAGAAAATAAAGTCAACAACTACATTTATTTTACTCTGTGGTTTTATAGTATAAAAACTAAATTGTGCTTACTATGTGTGTTATATGTGTAAATGGCAAGTACACAAAAAACTTTGTTTTTCCTTAAGATCTTTAATAGAAATCAAATTAAAATAATACTGTGTATTTGCTACTATATTGAATAATTTCACACAACTGCTTCGGAAGCTAGTGAATCTTAGCTTAATTTTTGTTTAAGCCAAAGATGTTTTTCAACTGTATTAGTTTTAAGGAGTTTAGAAAAGCATATATTCTGTGTTCATTTTGATTCCTACATGTCTGTGTTATGAAATATTGTTATTTATCATATGTTTGCTCATAACTTCCCTTGTTTTATTTATACAGTTCATTTTTAATACATATTGATCATCAGCTCTAGGTAGTCTAATAACATTACATATTTTATTCTATTTATTCAAACTTCTTGGTGTTTAATGAATGATAGTATATAAATGAAATTTTGTTATTTATGATTGATTAAAACTTAACTTTATCATGCTTGTTTTCACTATTAAGTTTTCATACTATACTTTTATTGATTGGAAGTTATTGACTTTTCTTCTGTGAAAATTTGGTTTTTTGTATCAAAATTTCTAAAAATTTTATCAATCCATGTAATATTAAATTATTTTGGTGATTTGATTCGAAACATAGAAGTTGTGATAATTCTATGTTAATTATGAACTTTGTAATGCAAGTTTTAAGTACAAGGAAATATGGATTTTAAGTTTGTAATTTGTTCTTAAGATTCCTAAAGACTGTATCTCTAAGACACCCACTTCCTATCTCTGCAAGCATAATGAAATTGGAAGTACCTCATCTGATGACTGGTTTGATGGCACTTGCCATCCTGCTTATTTAACCACATTCTATACAGTCTGTAGCTTACAGATTAGAATGTTTTGTTTTTCTTTTTTTTTCATCTAATATTTGTATGCTGTTCATGCTTTAGTGTTTATTAGTCCACATTTAATGGTATATGTTTCATAAAAAAATTAGTGAGTCATAATATGAATCCCCCTGATATCATAACAACTGAACATAATACATGAAGAAGTGTTTTTTCCAAGTACTTGAAATTGTTTCAAGAAATACAAGAAGAAGGACATGTTTGATTGATTACTTTTTATTAACATTTATAAAGTCAGTCCTAAAGTACATTAAAATTTTTGAATGCAAATAAACAATTCAATGGAGAAATTGTTGATACACAGGATAAATGCACAGTAAAACATTTAATATGATAAAAAGTTGACAATTATCATGTAAAATACACTGTACAATTGCTTGAAATTCAAAATCTTACAGTTCTGTTCCATACCAGTACAGCTTTCTGAATTGAAAAAACGAGATCCTTATATAGAGTGTGACTAGATAGACAGACACCCTATTTGAGACATTTTTGTGTTATACATTTTGCTAGTTTTATACGCTCCTAATGAACATGAAACACCAATGATGCTAGAACACTGAGTATACAACAACAAGGAAACTACTGTGTTGTATTCCCTGTATCTGTTCATAACACATATGTGTACAGTGTTGAAACTGAATTATCTTGCTGTCTCTTGATGAGTAATTTGTGTCAGTGGTGAACTGCTTGGAAAATAAAGTGTGCAGGAAAATTTGGGAGATGAAACAAATATTTGGAAGAAACAAGGTAATGCTTGTAATTTAAAATAAGAGAAATTATCAGTAATTAGTATGTTTATTAAACAAAAACCGAAATGGGAATGATGTCATTGACTTTGTTAGTTTTTGTTCATGAAACTAGCGAGTATGTTATATGTATATACATGCAGAGGTTCTTTGTAAGGTCACCTGCTTGAGCAGCAACCACCAGCAACAGGACTGCTGCTTTTATCAGACCTGCCATTTGGAGTTCTATGGTTAAACTGATATCTTTTGGGCTGTGTTGATCATCTCAAGTATATAGGGTCTTTGGATTCACCTCTATAGAAGAAGGGAAACTAAACCCAGCTCATGATGCATTCACGTGTCTTTATTGTGCAGATTTTTTCTCAATCCAGGTATGAGTGAATAGCTACAAATATAATCATACATTTCCAAAGAAGTTCATATGATCCTAACTACTTTTCTGTTTCTCAGGTACCACAATTCTGGAATGGAGACAGAATCTGAAGCAACCTTTCTGCATAAGAAAAAACATAGAAGGTAAAACTGTTGGAAATCAACCTGAGTTAAAAATCTAAATAGAAAAGAAACAGAACTGGCATATTACTGAATGTTTGGTTGAGAATCATTCATCTAACAATACGGTATATTTATATTATGCTTCAAGGAAAGGCATCACCAGTCTCTATGGTAGTCACATTAATTTCAAAATTAATTTCTTTTATTTTGAAATGTATTGAAATTTAACAGGAATCTTAAATATCAAAACATTTGTCTCCACTTATTTTAAATTTGTGACACGTAAGCAAAATCAGCTGTAAAAGGTTCATGTTAAGTAAACAAAATAATTTCTGTACAACGTAAAAATTGATGGACTGTTATTTTTCCTTTACTTACAGGAAAGAGGTAAAAAATATCATTTCTTAGCTGTCTGTTTTGTGAAGTACTTCTGTGCAAACACTTATTTAATTTCACTAGATTTTATATTAGTAGGTTTTCAGTAACAGGTATTATCATGGGTGTGAAACATGAATGTTATACCTCTTCATTGATTATTTGCATAACTGACAGCTTCAATTTGTAGGATTATATAAATGTTATCACCTTTGGTTCTTTAGCTTCTTGTCTTTTAACTATTTAGTATGTTGTGGACTATTATAAGGGCTTGAAATGCTGGAGATAATTTAATGATTACGTCATTCTTGATGCTCTGTATTTAACCTTCAATACCTACTATTTTTAATTGAACAGTTACCTTTTAGTAGTCAGAAAAGGTGGTAAAATTTCGGGATGTTGTCAGCGTGAGTGGTCATAGCCACTTTAAATCAAATTATTTTGATTAAGTACTACAGCAGATTTCACAAGCAGCCCTTCCCCTCTGCTATAGAAACAACCCTGAGTCCAGTGTATACACATTTATGTATGTGTACAGAATTCAATAATCATATAACCAGGAAACACATTTGGAAACTTTGTCTAGAAATATGTGTATATATTTATCTCAACATGGGTTCTACTTCTGCAGATACTATAAAACCCCAAATGGATCTTATCATTTACATGTTTTTACTTTGTTGTTTTGTCATTTGTTAGCTCATTTTTTGCCTGTGGCCATAGTGGTTTTGCTCAAAACTCTTTACACAAAAAAATGTTCACGTGATACATTTTTTTTGCAAATATGTAATAAAACTATATATTAAGTTCATGTTTTGATATTTGTTTTCTACAGACATAGGTCAAGATCCAAATCTCCAGATAACAAGAAAGGACTATCAGAAGAACTTAAAAAACACATAGAGTAAGTTTAGAGCTAAGAAAAATCACTTTATAGATCATTACTTGACAAAAGAAAATTACAAATGATATAGTAGAAAAGCTCTTAGTATTTCATCTATTTCAGGTTCTTTCTTATCACAGTTCATTGTTAATTTTTTTTTTTCACATTTTATACTGTCAATTTTAAATATGTAAGGAAGTAAAGTAAACAACCAAGAATTCTACTACAGAAAAAGTAGTTTCATTTGTAGTTTAAAAGTAAAGTATTATACAGATATAATATCTAAGAATTTAATAGCACTAAAGTAATTACAAAAAATGTAATAATATACACCAATAATAATAATAAAGTTGATTATTGTGAAAATTTGTTAGAAATAACATTAAGACTATTCATTGATGAATTAAGTTATTTTGACGAAAAACGAAATTTGTCAATAATATAACTTATTGAAAAATAAATATTGATCATATCAAAGAGAAGTTTGATATGAACAATAGCACTTATTGGTCATTTAATTTATGTTGAAAGTGTGTTTCTACTGTATCCTTGGGGCAAACTTTTGTTGCTAAAATTTCATTTAATATACACAGTTTTATAGCAGGTCATAAAAGCATATATTAATTTTGATCTATATAAAAAATGCACAGCTGGCTCAGTTTTATTGAGTAGCCCTCAGCAAGTAAAAAAATTGAACTGAAATTATCATAAAAGCTACCTGCACAAGATGAATGTGAAGACAAAAATAGTATGATGGATAATAAGAAATGCATGTTTTGCATATGTACAAAATTATGTGTGTGTGTATATATTAAATAAAATAGGAAAGAAACATGTTTACTCACATCAACTGAAATGGTTAAATTCAAACAATTTCAAATTTTATTTGCTCATCCAGGTTAATGACAGATAACGTTTTCGTGATGTCAATATATATATATGTATTTTAACAAAATGCATATTTTTGTTCATTAAATAAAGTACAGCTCTTGTAGTTGGAGTTTCAAGAATTGATTAAGATTAAGAAGTGATTCACCATCTTTTTCTTGGGATGTGTTTGGAAAATATAATTTTCACATTAAAAATAATGTATTGCTTTACTGTTTATTGTTTCAGATACTCTTTGATTGATCCTGAAAACATGACAGAAGAAGAAAAACGAAATATAAAATATACCAAGGTTGAGTAAGTAAAACCCAAGTCTCTTACATATTTTCTACAATAAAATTACAAAATGCACCAATTTTATAAATTTAGTTTTAGAAACAAGTTTATGTCTGCATAGCACAGGATATAATTAAAAAAAGATTTAATTTTCTCAAGCCTCGAGACTTGACTTAAATTATATCCATCACCATTGTATTTATTAATATATAATACTTTTTAACTAATAAAAAATCTGCCAAACAAGTGACAAAACTAGGTAAGTTTCACGTAAAACATTATATTTTATGTCATATTATATAATATATTTTTACTTGCAAAGAATAAAGCAACTTTCTAAAAGCTTCTACCTCTAGAAACAGCATCATAACCATAATCAATATTCTTATGAGATCAGATTTGGATTTCAAGTTATAAGTTAGAATTACATATATTTAATTATATGTATGGATTTATGACATTGAGGGTTTAATTTAAAAGTCAATTGATTGATTATTCCGACTAAAGAAGCTAAAAAAATGAAAATTAGCTATGAGGACTCCAAGATCATGCCCTTGTTTATTTGTATTTTGGCTTCCTTCACTTACTCAAATATGTAAACCCATACATATAATTAAATGTATAATTCTAACTTATAGCTTGAAATCTAGGTCTGATCTCATAAGAATATTGATTTCAGTTATGATGCTGTTTCACTTTACAGAAAAAACTGAGGGTTGAATTTAAAAGTAAATTGATTGATCATTCCAACTAAAGAAGCTGAAGAAAAGAAAAATCTTTAAATTGAAGTATATAATCATAAATCTACCAATTGTAGAAGCAATGGCAATTAGTCTCAACAGTGTACAAGAATGTAGCCAGGATGTTTTCACCAGGTAGTTGAAGCATTAAAATTGAGGGAGAAAGCAATTCTGTTAGTCTTGGGACCTTCATAATGTGACTCAATTTAACTGTACGTTTTTATATTGGATTCATAAAAATATAGTGTTTGTTTTATACTAACACAAATCTAAAAAACAGCCATTGAGGGGTACAAAATAGCAACACAATTCTTTTTTTTTTCTTGAAACAATCCCCAGGTTATTTTGGTACTAGGGCCAGATTAGAAGTTTAATCATGTGTAATATAATTTTTAGGAAGACCAAGAGGCTCATAAATCTATATTTCAAATATTACTTAAGTTCTGATAATTTTTATAGCCTTTCTCATTGAGAAAACATCAGAAGTTGAGGCATTTCTAAAATGATGTGGTATAGGAATATACCATAGGTTTCTCTCTTTCTGTAGTGTTAGTATTTATTCTTTTTTTTCTGAATATGTGCAGGTTTTCATTTAACACGTGTTAAACGTAAAAAAAGATCAACTTAAGAGTTAAGTTACCTCTGTTATTTTAAAGTTGGTAATACCTATTGTAGCCCACGGAGAACATTCGTACAACAACTTTATATCAGCAAGTCAGTAGCAGTGTCCTTCAGTGTTGTACGGGTAATTTCTAGAGGCTATGGCCCCACTTATATGGAATAAGAATGACCAGTCATGTGGTAGTGCATGTCACTCTGAGTAAATATGAGGTTTCTTCAAAGCTAGAAATCTTGCATTTAGTGAGCTTGACAGATGATCCAGGATTAGAAACATCTCAAAAAAGCAACTGTTGAATATAAAACAAATACACACTGTATTTTTATCTTAATATAAATAAAGATTGTTTTCATTGTGTCCAGTCTGTTTATTCCTTAACTTAAACTCAGCAAGTAAAAGTTTATCACTGTTCTGTAATACCATATCTTGGTAGAATATCCTGTTTGGCGGACTTATTCGATATAGCTCTAAAGTTACTTCAGTTCAGCTAAATTTACCACAATGATATTATGTGTATAAAGAGAGCTTTCAATATTCTAGAATAAGCTTTCCCAACTATAGAAACTATAAAATTTTAACTTGATTCAGTTATGATTTTGTGTTTACAAATATATACTGGTAACTACAGTTAAGAATGAAATTAAAGAAGTTTCAGTGTCATTTATATATGTGTATTTGGTATTTTATTGATCTGTTTTGTAAAAACTTATGATTTTATCCTGTGCTTGTTTTAAGTTAAACACTGTTTGTTTAAGTTTGTATAAATTTGAAATTTGTAGCCACTAATACCTATATGCTTGTTTGTTTTTTTATTGCTTTGCAGAACTGACAGTAGATTGTTCAAAATTCGCTATTCACCTTCTAGTGGTCAAGCTCACCGTCGAGTTACACGAGTGCCATCAAAGTAAGTATAAGACTTAAGAAGTGGATGAAATCATTTCAATATCTTGTTCATATTTCTCTCAAATGTACTAGATATCGGAAATTGAGTAAAAATGCTTTTATTAATAAAAAACAAAATAACAGTACGCTTCATTAAAGTTAGAATTTATCTTTTTTACCCCCCCCCCCTCCTGACTTCTAACTTTGAATGGTTATTAAGTATGCCCCAGGGGGATTCCAAAACCTCTTATTTTATTCATTTTCTTATTTTTTACAAGATTATCAACCATTTCCATTTTCCTTCTTGCTACTGCTATCAAATGACACCCACGCATTCTGTCTCTGTAAGGATAATGAAATAAGTGCCACACCTGACATGGGTACTTTTGATAGTTCATAGTAAAGATGTTTATATAGTGTAATATATGACAGTTCTGTACATTACCCAATAACAGAAAAGTTTCATGAAATATGATATATTTAAATAATTCTTTGAATTCAATAAACTTCCAGAAATTCTTCAGAACAATCGAAGAACAAAACATCAGTGGGGGATAATGACAGTCCACCACCACCTTATACAGAAAATGGTTCTATGCCTCAAGGAGCTTCTCAACCATCTTCATATACAAGTGCTTCTTATGCCATAACAACTCAACTAAGTGATAATATGATATCAGGCAACAACAGCAAAACCATCACAAATTCCAAGCCTTCCAGTGGAATGCAAAGGTATTAGCAAATATTTTTTTATATATGTGTTAGCTCCTCACTAGCTTAGCAGTGAGTCTACAGGCTTACAATGCTAAAAATCAGATTTCAAGACCCTTGGTAAGCCGAGCAGAGATAGACCATTGCATAGTTTTGTGCTTAATAAGAAGTAAATTAAACCAAATTTTAGTTTTATAGAAACTTAGATTTTGACAACTATTTGAATCTGTATGTTGAAAACACAATGCCACATGTTTTTATTTTTATACTGACACAATAGGGTCAGCTTATCTCTCCCAGTACCAGGAACGACAAGTGCTTCTTTAGTTCACAGTGGAGGAGGATTTGTACAGGCTCGGATGATTCCACCTAAAATTAATCATTCCTTTGTTCAAAACCCGGTAAGATGCTTTTTTTGTTATAATAATATTAGTTTTTATTCCTCATAATATGGTTACCTACAGTGGTGTAGTGCTAAATAAAGAATTGCCAGAACATGTTTAAACGTTCAAGGTGGGATTAATTCGAAATAGTGGCAGGTACGGTCTTCCAGCTAAAAAAAAAGTATAGGTACACCATGCCCACACATTCCACCCCACTACTCCTCTGGTTATCTATATCATTTAGAGATGGTAAAGCAGCAGTTATATAGTTTAAAGATATTTTTCATTTGAGTTTGATCTTAACCATCTTCAAGCTGAAACTGATTATACTGTCCAACTGTTGAATTATCTTACAAAATTCTTATTTTTCATGTTAATTTGATTTTTAAGTATAGCATATGGTATATTACTTCTGATGCGATAACAAATATTAGCAAATATTCTTACTTCAAGTTTTATATTATGTCATACTTTTCTTAAATTGTCTTCTGTTGCTAACACTAAATGTAGTTCTGATCATAATCTCAAGACCACCTTGTAAGGTTGTGTTGTTTAATCTTGGATGCTGTATGTTAACCTTTATAACATATGTGTGTGGAAAAACTAAAAAGAAATTTTGAAACACTTTTCAAAGGCTTACAATTTAACACATCAGTATAAATTAAAATTAAGTCACAAATTCCATAAGTAAAATACAAGTGTAGAATCTGTGACTTAAATTTCAGAAAATTCAGTAAGTTATTTATACAATCAAAGTTCTTTAGTTACTGTTAGTTTTGCCAACAAAAGTTTACCAAAACACTAGCAGATGATTAAATATGTTTCTTTTAAAAAAAAATCTTTGTTTATTTAATTTTTCATTTGACAGGATAATTACTGAACAACTTGTTTAATGAGTATTACACTAATACTATATATTTACCTTCATTGTTCAACAGCAGGCACAGTACCTAATAAGTAAACTTTACTTTTCTCTAACTAGATGGTAAAACAACTCCATTATTGACTCTTCAAAAACCCATACATTTTTATGATGTAATGATTTATATGAAAGATGTTACAACAATTTTGTAATGTCATTTCTCCTTTTTATTGTCTACTGTACACCTCTCATTATATAGATAGATGCATAAATTTATTTCTTCACTTGCTTGGTTGGTGACAATAATGGTGACTCATACTATAGTGTATATAAATATATATATATATATATATATATATATATAGTACTGGTTCTGAAGTGGTAACACTGGTGCAGATGCACTAGGCCCAATGATTCCTTAATAATATCAAAACTTTCAGTGATTGTTTGGAAAAAAAGTTTCAAAAAATCAAACATAAAAAAAGGTTCCTCTTCAATGCAAAGAAACAGTTGATAAAAGTAAAATTTTAGTTATAAAACCAGTAAAAGTGAAAGTAGATGCATTTTTGAGAATTAACATAACATATGTTTAGGGACAACAAGGGATTTATTGGTCCATCTTGGTTGTCCCGTCCTCTGAACTAAATTAAAACTTAAATAAATAAATCTACCTTAACTTCCAAGTGATTCCTGCTAAACAGCTGGTAGTTGCTTCCCCTGTGAGCTAGAAATCACATAGTTATTTCTCCTCTCATTAGACCTCCAACATGTGTGACTTAAAGTGTAAGTTAGTTAATTTAACTACCCTCCAGTGGCACAACGGTATATCTGCGGACTTACAACACTAGAATCCGGGTTTCGATTTTTGATACCCATGGTGGGCAGAGCACAGATAGCCCTTTGTGTAGCTTTGTGCCTAACTTCAAAACAACCAGTTAATTTAAACCAACACTGCTATGCGTGTATGTATATATGTGTATAATTCATAATCAAAAAAGTCAGAAATAAATTCTTATGTTTTTTTTCAAGAACAAAAAATAGCATTTGCAAATAAATAAAAAAAAAAGGTGAGCAAACATTTTTTGGCGATTACAGGAAAAAGAATATAGAGTAGGGGGCTTTACATTTTAACATCTGTGCCAGGGTCCTGCACATGCTAATTCCAGCCCTGTGTGTGCGTATATATGCTTGCAGTTAATTCAGCTATATTTTAAAAATATATCATGTTTCAGAATACTTGATCAAAACCTTGTCTATTGAACATGAAATTTTATTATATTTTAATTTTTCAGTATATCAAAACTCCTTTTAAATAAAAATCAATACTTAAAATTGTCTTAGTTAAAACCTGCCTTATCTTTCAACACAAATTTCAGTGGCCATAACTTGAATAGCTTTAACTTCTGGTTTTCACTTCATATTTGTATTAGCTTTTACATTTCTTATGTTTTAGTACAAAGTTTTTAAAATTACTAATTACCAAATAATGGAGAACAAGAGTTTTTGATGATGTTTTTAAATGGATTTTTAACAGGATTCAGACACAAAAAACAATGGAAGTATATTACAAACTGACTACAATAGCAGTCTGTCAAAATTACAGAACCTAAGGTAAGATGTTTTTTAAGAAACTAGTTTTGCATTTTTATAGTTATATTTTTAAAAAATCATATATTCTAAAAATGTATACATAATTTTCACGTAAGGCTGCAAGAAAATCAAAAATGATTGTCTTTACAGCTGTATAACCAAATGTCAATCACACAATTTATACATTGTACCATGAAAATTTCTTGATAGGTTGGAAAGCAAGGAATGAAACATACTTTCATCATTGATTTTCCAACGAAATGACTGTCCTAGTTGCCGGTCAAACCAATTAGGAAGTTGCCATCTCAGCCAAACATTGGGGCAGACTAACTACTCCATCACTGGCATTTCCTCATCTGACACCTCAGCAACAACTAGATTTGTAGTGCCAGTGTTTTTCTTTTCATCAGCTCAGATGAGATCATATTACATAATACTTTCATCACCATTGTTAACTTTCTCATTGACCTCTGACTCGTAAAGTAACCAATTTTCAAGAGGCTCATCAGTGATGTAGAGTTTCAGCTTGTCCATGTGTTTGATGTGCATACATATGTCAAATGATCACTGTAACTCGTAAATGTAACTCACTGAGCTGTCAACAGACGAGATGTGGAGCAGTCTAGCCAAAACTGAGTTATTTCTGCACTTCAGGTGCTTACCTCAACCTACCCATTCACCAGGCTTAAACTTTTGTTTTGTTGTTGTTTTGTCATAGCATTTCTTTTGACACACTGCCACTTGATCCTTTTCTTCCTGTACATATTTGTGTGGACACTGCAGTACTTCTACACTTGGTGGAGGGTTGTACCTCTGAGTCACTATTTAGGGAAAGGTGAAATTCATAAACATTTCATTCATTACACCTATATCAATTTTGAATCTCTGAAGCATAAAGACATTTTCACGTAATATTCAAATCTAATAAACTCTCTCATGCACTTTGGGTAACAGATAAAGGATTCGTTTATAAACTATAATTTAATCAAGAAATTATTAAACCACCTAACTTCAGTTATAAATTATGTATTTTTTGTTGTTTCTTGTGGTTCATTTGATTGATTTATTCCATAGAAACGTTGTTACTATAATAATACCTAAGTTTTTCTCATGCATAGAACACACAATGGAAATATACTTATCAATGGACACGTAAGCTCCACACCAGTATCTCCTTCTCCACGAGTCACTTTTCAGACACCATTGCAGTCTGTTGTTGGTAAGGTGAGTCAGATCTCAATAAATAATGAAGTAATTTCAAACTCTTCACTTTTACTTTGTTGAAGTCAGTTTATTAAGTAAACTATTTTTATGAATGAAAAATGCATTACATTTTAATTATTATATCACAAACTAGTATTGAGAGAATCAACATTAAGAAGTTTTTTAAATATTATTTGATTTGTTTGATAATATGGAAGACATTATTTTATAAAATTAAAAAAGGTAGGTAATTGTTAAATTATATTGAGATTACTGGAGTTTTTTCCTTATCTAGTCTTTCGGTCAGCCTTACCTGAGGAACCAAGCAAACTCAAGGATAACCACTGAACTTTCAAAAGCTGCAAGTGGAGACAAGTCACTGTCTGAAAATAATTTGGAAATGAGCACTGAGCTCTAACAAAATATTTTCTAGGAAACATGAATTTTTTTTGTTTTCTATATATAAAACTTATTTATCAGTGTTAAAGTAATAAATACAAACTATTTACATGATAAAGTCACAGAGAAAAGTCAAATGAAGATAAAAATTCTAGTTTCTTTTATTCCCTTGACCTTTTCTTATTTATCTAACCTTATCAATGGAACTACACAAAGGTTTTTCTCATTATACAGCTTTTATTATCTAATTTTTAAATGATACTAAGTAAAATCTGTTGATTGAGCCAAATAGAAACTGAATTTGGGCTTAAATGTAAATGTAGTACAATGTTGCAAAAGTTTCGTCTATTGTTTTGAAGTTAAATGCCTGATTTATATCGAACATTGATTCTAATTTATCAGTTAGTTTTACAGTCTGCACGGGCATTTATGTGCTGTATTAGCAATCCTTGCACCCAACTAAATGATAGTTGTAGGTTAAAAACTAACTGCAGGTTATCAGTCTGATGTATTTTAGTTTCAAGAATTATTTTGTACTTTTTTCAAGTTTTTCAAAATTTCCATTTTACTTTATGGCATATCTGTAAAGGTAATTTGTGTTTGAAAAGCAATCAAGTAAATCAGAATGTTGACCATTTACAGTAATGTTGATTAAAAACATGCATTATTTGACACCATTTGTTGTGCAGAAAGATCAGATTTTAATTATTTGCAGTTTATAAGATTTATTTATATTTGAGATTTTTAAAGACTATGTTTAAAATCAGTTTAGCATTTCAGCATGTAGAGGACAATGTTTAATGAATTACAATTGCTGATTCTTCTAGTGATGAAAATGTTAACTTAGTCAACATATTTGCGTAACTTGCCTATAATTTCTTTAAAAAACTGAAAACTTAGATCAAGTGCAATTTGAACTGATGAACTCTTGCATGTCATGCCTATGCCATAACTACCTAAGTTATTAGATTTGCATTCTTCCTTCTACATTTCTTTGATAGTTTTAGTGTTGGTTTACATAACCCTATAAATTATCTCTCATTGTCCAGCCCGACTAATGAGTTCTGATATTGAATGAAAGGCCTCTTGGGCAGTGACTTATGGGAGATAGAACACTGATCTGAAATGTTGTTTTTACACGCCTCTGATTTTGAATCCACAATGGACAAATTAAGAGGAATGTGTGAAACAAAATATCTACAGTTAATTCAACTTTTATCACAAGTTTTAGGCCTATTGGTTTCTAATGCTTCACCAGCTTTTGGAATTTAAGCCATAACTTTCAAAACATAAAATGTGTTTACGTAGTCATTATTATGCATGAATTTATAAAGTCAATGACTCAAATTAATCTGTTAGTATATGTAATAAATTTAGTTTAGACTGTTTTCAGTGTAAATTTATTTCTTCATCCAATAAAGATAAATAAGTAGGTTAACACAGATGTGTAAATGAAAATGTTATGTTTTTGTGATGTTTCATGCAGATGGTCAAGCAGTATATATACCATGTTACAGGGATGTTATAGTAGAAAAGAGTCATTGTTGGGTTAGAATATACACAAATTCTAATTAAACAATAAATACAAAGTTTTTATTTAAAAGTATATGTTAAACAATTTAACTACCTTATCTGAACTGTTTTAAACCACATCTTTCAGAAAAATATTTACTCCTATTCCAATAGGTTTGTGCTAACATAAAATAAACATATTTCCTAACTTAATTTGATTATTATATAAATGTTTTTTCATAAATAGCCATTGTTATAAAAAACCTTCTTAGTTTAAATAAATTGCCATTTTTGACGATTTTGTAAATTGAGTTTGAAAAATGACTAAATGACACATACTTAAATAAAAAGGTGTTAATTTAGAAATACACAGATTTGTTTTGAACACAAATTTTCAGAATGAGTAAAGATATTGACTTCTAAAAACTCAAGCTTAAGCTAACTATTTGTGCATTGGTAACATAGAGTAACCCATATCTCTGGAAGAATATGCTGTTCTTTATCTGTAATAAGTTTTTGATACACACCTAAATACATAATAATAATAAAGCTGTTTTTATCTCTTGTGATCATTGAAATAAAAATATACTTAAGAGGATAAAGAAGCACCTTTGTGGGAAGTTCCTAATGCATTTTCATTTCATTTATAATAAGTGAATATATTTTGTTCATTTATGTTTCTTAGTTAGACTAACACTGGTAGCGTAGTAACTTGTTCGGTATTTAAATTTACATGAATTTCATCATTCTTTGTGTATGTACAAAATGGTGTAATTAAGCACTAAAAGTAAAGAATGGCTATGTATTATTGAAGTTATCAAGATCTTATAACTTTCTGTAAACTATGTAACATTTTTGAAAGTTAACTGTATACTAGATTCAAGGTCTTATGTAACTCTTTGTATGTAACTTGAATATAAGAAAACTATTCTACCATAAATGATTTTAGTTTGTTTCATAAAGCACAAGTTGAAGATTTTTATCAAACATATTATACCTTCCTAATAGTGCCATTTAAAACTGTCATTGAGGAAGGTATAAAAAAAAAACCTTCTTAGAGTAGTAACTCATTAGTTTTATTTTTATATAAAGGTATTGTGTTTGTATGTGTCTTGTGAACTTTTTAAGGAGTTGTTGGTATTGGATTATGTGTAATTTTGCACATTGAAGTACTTGATATAAGAAAGCAGTAAACTTCATGTGCAGTGTGGCACTTGTTTTATTTTCAAGTTTATATAATAGAGCAGTTTTTGTTTGTGAGAAAATATAAAAGTAGGTCTTTATATACATAAATATAATTTGTGCCATCTTCACATCAAATTATATCCTGAGAACTTATCAACTGAAAAAAATTGAAATTTCATTCTCTGCCTTCATATTTTCCTCAATTGTTGTTCTATTTGAGTCACTTGATAAATGTATAGTTTTACTACATTTGAAACTGTCTTCAGTAATTCAAATTACTAATGTTTTGGATATTCTCACCTTGTGATATAATATTTAACATAAATAGTTTAACATAGGTTGAATGATATATAATTTTATTGCCTCTGCTTTGCAGTTTAGAAAGACCATACCTGTGATGAATTTTAATCCTTGCTTTACCGGTGATTTCACATGAAAAATATTAGTCTTTTAATAACAATTACAATTCCCAAAGAACTAAGAAATAAATTTGAATTTTAACTTTAATTGTTGCCTTTTGGTGATTATGAACAAGTAAATTTAGGTTTTAATAAGTTTGTAAGTTCTCTTAAAGATTTAACTAGTAATTAAAAGGTTCATTTTAATGTATAATCATAAATTGTTAATAAAACATCAGATACTATTACTCACCCCGTCTATTGTTACATATTGTTGGCTGATATGTACAAATTATAATATTATTCATATTGAATCATCAATTATGTGTTTGTAAGGAATACAATAAAAGCTGTATAATATTGGTACAAAACTTTTCCACAAAATGTAACATAATTTTTGTTAAGCAATAAATAAATAATGGTAAAATTAATTGTCATATTTTCACAAAAAGGAGTGTCTGCTTGATTGTTTGTGTCATTTTTGTAAAACTCTGATCTACAAACGTTAAACTAACCTATCAAAACGATCCAAAAATATTAGATTAATTGAACACCGAATATTCTAACTACACATTTATAAATTTTGAAAAAATGTGCATTCAAACTTCTACATGACAATTGCTCATATACATAGTATGCTTTATATAAAAAACATATTCTAAACATAAACGATATCAGATTATGAGCATCAATACAATATTACGTATCTGCTAGTTTGTTAATTTCCGGTAAAAATTCTTTCCGAGGTACATAAGCGATTCAAGTCCTTTCTTAATTAAACCAGTTTATTCTTTCTCGATACAAACTTTTAGTACACAGTAATTCCACAGTCAGTACGTTTCTCGTCAATTTAAACTTAACTTTTATAATACACGCTATAAATCACAGCGATTCACAAACTCGATAAGTTTGCTCTCTATGAGTGCAAAACATACACTAGCTCGAAATAGAATCGCAAGTTACCCGAAAATCACCGTAACTACTGTTCATTTTATCATCCCCTGGCTTTTCCCTGCCAGGCTTATATATTAACAAAGATCACACTCGAACTTCCCCGATAATTCGAGAAACTTGGTCAGGCATGCTCCCAGATTCATGTGACTCCCGCTGTCGTAACAATATTTATAGAAGAATACCTATAATAGCATTGTTTTCAAGATATTTAATTTCTTGAACCAGTTTCGAAAAGGCAAAACGTAACACGATAATTTATTTTTAAAGACTAACTCACTCGAAAAATTCATGCAAAATTTAATTAAAAATGGTTTTGCAAGAGTCAATCAAAAAAATTATCTTTTTTGTTGTTGTTAATGGAACAAAATATATCGTAAACTTAGGCAGTAAGTTATTATGAAGTTTGAGACACGAAAAAATTTATTTATGTAACACAGTGCATCCTGTTTGTAATGTGTAATTTTCATATGACAAGCCTCCAGTGGCACAGCGGTATGTCTGCGGACTTATAACACTAGAATCCGGGTTTCGATACCAGTGGTGGGTAGAGCACAGATAGCCCATTGCCTAGTTTTGTGCGTAATTACAAACAAACAAAATCATACGACAATTTAAATAATTATATTTATTGACGAATTAAATGAAGAAAGAATTAATATTTACAAACTGTATTGATTTTTTTGTTTGGTTTGTTTGTTATTGAATTTCGCGCAAAGCTACACGAGGGCTATCTGCGCTAGCCGTCCCTAATTTAGCAGTGTAAGAAGGCAGCTAGACATCACCACCCACCGCCAACTCTTGTGCTTCTCTTTTACCAACGAATAGTGGGATTGACCGTCACATTATAACGCCCCCACGGCTGAAAGGGCGAGCATGTTTGGTGTGACGGGGATTCGAACCCGCAGCCTGCGAGTCGAGCGCCCTAACCACCTGGCCATGCCGGGTCTAAAATAAGTTGAAGAGAAATATTGTGAATGTGAAGAGTGTGCATATTAGTAAAAAAAGTATATTCACTTTTGTAGCAAATAAGGCCTTCAATCCGAGATTCTTCCGAGCCCTCAAAAAGTATTAAATACTGGCCAATCAGATATTGTTTATTTACTTTAATTATGAGTAAAGGACAAGCTACTTAATATAATAAACAATTACCATAATTTATTCAAAACTGACGGATTCTTAGAGCAAAATTAGTATTTACGTCAGGATATACATACACAAATGTAAACGTAAGTTGACGAAATGTTCAAAAAATAATTATTTAAATGACAATTATAGTCTTCTTTTTGTACAACGATACAGACTAAAATAAGACCAATAAAAAATGTAGCTACACAATAAATCACAACAGGAGATGTTCCTTACCTAATGATCATGATTAGAGCAGGGCCTGGTGGTTAGGGTATTCGACTCGCAACCTGCGGGATCGAATTCCAGCGTCAAATATGCTTGATCTGTTAGACATGGGAACGTTATAATGTGATGGTTAACCCCACTATTCGTTGGTAAAGAGTTGGCGGTGAGTGCTGCTAGCTGGTTATCTTTCTCTAGTGGTTAGTTCAACATTAGGGATGGTAGCAGCTGTGATATGTGAGCATATTATGTTTTCTACCTTATTTAGTTATATAGAAGATCTTAAACATTTTTGGTAGCAAAACGTGTTTCAGAAAATTGTTTTGATTGCATTGCTCAAGTTACTTTGTTTCTTCATTCTCTATACTATATAATGCCTATTCTACCCGGGAGGGTATTGCAGTATCATATAAAATCCAGGTTGAAAGGATTACCACTGTAATATCCTTGCTGGTTGAATGGACTTTGTCTAAATGCAGCCAACTAATGCTGTGGGAGAACAAAGGTCACGAGATGATACTGTCAACTGAACAAAGGGAGAAGTTTATTGTTTGAATTCGGCTTTCCTTAGCCAGTTTTCTACTAGGAGAAAATCAAGTGAAGACTTTTTTCAAAAACATCGATTTTAGTTTTATGGAGATTAATCCTGAGGAAGAGAAAGCTGTGGAACTAAACACAACCTTGTAGAAGTGGCTGTCATTTCATCTGTGTAGGTATGCAGACTGTGCTTTCTATTTGTACTGTTACGACAGCGGAGGTCACGTGACGCTAGTAACACGTCATGCGCTTCTAAAAAATTCATGTCCCTTCTTGAAACGTCGAGTGTTTACTAAATATGCGGTATTCTTGTATATAAGACCGCCAGAAAGTGACGGCAACAATGTAATTGAACTGTAGACAGAGATAGAGACGGACAATTGAGTCGAGCACGTGAGTCGTTCGTTGTGAATTATAGCGTGACTGTGGAAATTAAGTGTATTGCAAAGTTGTATTCAGAAAGAATAAACCAGTTTTATTTAAGAAAGGACTTGTATCGCTAAAGTTTCTTCGGAAAGAATTTTTACGGAAAATTAACTAACGACCAGAGACGTGACAGTACCAATAAATATTTAGTTCATTTATTTACATTTGTCTCCAGATTCATTATTATACGCTTAAAGGAACTCAGTTAAGTTATCTACTAAAGAACACTCCCTTCTTCTCTATGTCGGAATGCGTGAATGTTAATGTAGAAATTGAACAATTCCAAATTATCGGAAAGGCTGAAAATGAGCAGTGGCTAAGATTAAAAGAAACATTAGCCATAAAGAACTTAGCACCTGAACTAAACAAGAAATCCAGCACCGGTGAGCTGATGTTAAAAGTGTGAGAAGAGAGAAAACAAAACTTACATGTTTGAAATTACCTTGTGATATATATATATATATATATATTGTATATAATAGTATATGTATATCCTGGCTTGTGAAAATATTAACTGAAGAGTCCTCATATACATTAAAGCCTCCCGTAAGTTCGAAGGTCATGGGCAATACTAGTTAATTTTGAATGGGTAGAAAGAGGAAAAGCAACTAGACAAAAGTTTCTATCACCAGTTCTTGAAATACCCTTGTTTTACCTTATAGTGGGATTTTACCATCGCCTTTATATTGTATCCATAGTGACAAAGTATGGAGCATATTTTTGGAATATTAGAATGAGTACCCTAATCGGTAGGTTACTCATAGCTCTTATGAAATAAAAGATATAATTATGATTGGGTTAAATATCTTTGAAGCTCTCAGTGAAATTTCACATAAAAAAATGCATGAAGGCAAATATTTATGCATAAAATTACTGATAAGAATTCCATTGGATTTTGAAATATATATTTCTAAACAACTTACGTAACGAGTTGCTTGTGGGTCCATGTCTTTGTCAATTATAGTTTTCTAATAGCATATGTTGTTGTTGCTTGTTTGTTTGTTTGTTTTTGAATTTCGCGCAAAGCTACACAAGGGCTATTTGCGCTAGCCGTTCCTAAGTTAACAGTGTAAGACTAGAGGGAGGGCAGTTAGTCACCACCACACACCGCCAACTCTTGGGTTACTATTTTACCAACGAATAGTGGGATTGACCATCAAACTATAACGGCTGAAAGGGTGAGCATGTTTGGTGTGACGAGGATATAAAATTGGCAATTTCACTTTTTGATTTTACCGTATTTTGATACAGAGTGTCACAACAAGTAAAAATACTAAATTAATCAATATGATTAATATATAGACCATACTGGTAGTGAATTGTATAAAAACTAATCAGTAATTTAAAGGTCAGTAAGGTTGAGAACATTATATTAAATTGACTTGGGAGCCTTTCCACGTTATTTCAGTGTATATCGCCACGTCCGGTCGTATTTTATCTGACAACCGTGCATCTTGACAGTATCCCTGCAGCATAGTTTCCATTGCATAAAGCTCCATCGTAAGGTTGTCATGTTCAGATATTACTACTTCTTTCTACAGATTTTCATAATTAATGTAGTGTATGCAGGCCTGACACAAAGTTCTATTTGGCCCTGGTGCAGCGACTTACAATGGGGCTCCTTAAATCTTTGTTAAAATATATATATATATACAACATAGTGAAAAATTGAAAGATTTTGGGCTTATTCTAATTGGGGCTCTAGTACAGTGGTGAGTTCTTTGCACATACACAATTAGTGCTAGTACTTATTTAGTTGTTTGAGGCATGATACGATTGAATTGATATCTTGTGGAAGAATTTTGTGTATATGTGGTTTGATTGTGTTGTAAACTGTTGCCAGGTGCACGTAAACAGTTTTTGCCACTAACCATTTTGTTTGTGGACTCTCACTTGTTACAAGACGCTGCATTTTACTTATTAAGTCTGAGGTACGACTCGTTGTAGTTTTCTCACTCTCTCTGGATGGTCCTGGTATCGAAGTTGATCCACATTTCTTTGTTTTCTAACGCTATTAAGTATAGGATAATTCCAAATCCCCAATCTGAGCACATATTTATGATTTAATTGTATGAATATTTTACTTCGGAAAGGACGGTTACATGGCCTTTCTAAAAGTCATCAATTTGCGAGGGCATAACAATACCCATAAATGCCAAGCAATATAAAATGTAGTTCTGATAAATTCCGTCCCATCACAACTTTATATCGGCTGTGTTTGTTAAGGGAATTGGTGATCTAAATATTCAAAATTGTTTTCATATAACGTACTCAACCCTGTAGAACATATATATCAACTAAAGTAGTTTCGCATAGTGAAGACTCTTCAGGTGTTTCTAGTGTTCCGTTTTAACACCAATTCGAATGCAATCAAGCAGATTATTTTGCTACAGAGATTAGTAACATATCTAGAAGAATATTTAAGTACTAATTGCTAGTGTTAAAATGTATTAAAGAGCACATATAAATAATCTTAATAATTTCAAGATTGATTTTATTTATGAGCAGCAGCTCCCAAAAAGCACTAGCTTACTTCTTGTTTGTTTGGTTATGTACAAAGATGCCTACTACAGGGCCAAACCCCGAATTTTATAGTTATAAGTTCTCAACTTAAAGCTTACCACTGAGCCACCAGGGGATACACTAGATCAGTGCTTTCAAAGTAGGGTTCACGAAACAGCTTCAGGGGACCTCAACTTATATATAAAAATATTTTCTTAAACTCCCAAACACTGGCCAAAGTAATGTTTTAGTGATAATTTTATATAGTAATAAATATGACTAAGTGACTTGACTTATGCTTGAGATATCATTTCAAAGGACAAAGTGAAATAAAATAATGCCCCAGAGCGGCTATATTTAAATTGTCTATTAAATCACTAGATGAGGTATTTAGCCACGGTGTCTAAGGTTTTAGAGAGCCTCAAGTGAAGAATGGAAACATCTGCATTAGGTTATTCTATTAATTCACATACTCTAACCCTCTCAGTTACAACATACTAGAACGGCTACAAGTGTTGCTAACACTTACATCAAAGAGTGGGCGTAGCGTTTAAATCAGCAAATTCAAAATGTTTGATTAAAAATGTTTAAAACATTCAGGTCATCAACAAGAACTCAGACAAATAAATAAATTAAACCAAAATACAAACTACAACATGCTAATTATAAGATATATTTTGGTGTTAGAAGTATCTGAAAATTTAGGGCTTGCATACAGATAAGGGTACATGCTTATTAGATCTAGTCTCTATTAATAAGCCTTACATATTATATGTAAAGAGTTTTTTAAATATTATGAGTAGGTGTGATGCTCAAAGATAAATGGCAAAGATATAAGACATATTTTTTTTATAATTCAAATTATTTATACCTAGTACGTGAGGCTTGTTAGTAAAAATGGAATGTGATATGTAATGTATTTCTCGTTATTTACCACTGACAGTCAAACAGATCTTATAATTTCTACAATGTAGTTCATACTTTCGTGATGTTTGTTTTCCTTATCGCTATGTGTCTGTGGTAATCTTTCGTTTCTTTTTTTTTTTTTTTTTTTTGATATAATAAATGTGGAATAAAATATAAACATAATTTGTTTTAAGCGTACAAAATGAATTTTAGTATAATTGTAAACAGAAGCATTTACAGACAGTTTCGCTTTAATTTTTTTATTCTATAGTGTAGATAGATGCTCTATTTTGAGGAGGCCTGAGGCACTCTTAATTTTGACGAGGGTAATGCTCTTGACTACACCATGACGTTGAAATAAGTTAACGTTTTCCTCCTATCACCAGAGGTCGTGTATAGGTAATCCAATATGGCAGGTAGTAAGATCGGTGAGATGAGGTTTGATGGCAAAGTGGCTATAGTGACAGGTGCTGGTGGAGGTAAGAACGCATCAAAATGTTAAAACATTAAAATTTTTAGTTTATACCACTTATGGGTCGTTTAAAGCAAAACATTTAGAGATGCGTTAATCAACAAAAAGTACAATAACTTGTAATTTCTAATAATAATATACTTACGACGTTAACACGGTTAAGGTTGACTTAAGTCAAGCCACTAAAGAAAGTAAGGCCTTAAAGGACTATTTTATATTATTTATAACTATGTTATTCTTATAGCATATTGTTAGTATTATTATCAGATTTATTGTAGTAGTACTAACACGTACGGCTGTATCACCATTTGTTTGTACATATCGTTTTAACACAGTGACAAAGTAGCCTGTGAATATGAATTATGATATATTCAAGATTATATTAAGTTGGCATCGTCGTCCTCAGCGGTACTTTTTAACTACTTTCTACTTATTCTTTATAGTCTATACTACGTATCAGATTAATATATTATAAACATATTACTAGCTCAAGAAAGATCAGAAGATTAGAAATACAATTATTGAAAGTGAAACACTGACAGCAAGTGTTTATGTCTATGATACAGAACAGACTTAGAGTTCGACTTTTAAATTTAATAACTGTGAAATCTATACTGTAGTATATATGTTTCATGAATAAAGTTAACAGTAACAAACTGCTAATGTGCTGGAAATACATCCCATTTAATATCATGAAATAAATTGATACTGGGTAATGTTTGAAGCTTAATGTTTAAGTTTTTATGTAATCCATTGCTAATGTTGTTTTCAAACAAAAATAGTTGAAGAATTAGCTAGAAGCCTTATACTGTAAAACTTTGTAATATAATATAAAAGTTGATTTTTAAAATTTGTGTATCTGATCAGGGTAAAACTAGTAACACTACAATTTTTTTCCATAATGGACTTGGCGGGTTTACATGTATCTAGGTATGTGATCGAAATAATACATAGAATGTGGTGCTACCTATTGAATGGCACCAAAAATAAATATCCACAAACAAATTTTTACACTTTGGATATTAAAGATTCAGATAATTAGAAATATAACTACGGTATGTGCAACAACCATTTCTTTATCACCAATCAAAATTTTAAATAAAACTACTCTCCTCAAAACAATAACATGACTTTCACTAGGACTTTACCTGAAGGTTTTATTTTATCTTTATTGATGTAATTTGTAAATATAGTATTAAAAAAATGGAGTTCTTTAAAAAACTTATTTTTTCAATAAAGGGTACCACTTTTAATAAATAACAACATTACAGTTTGGGTGCTACTATAGCATGAGGTCTACCGCCATATGTCGCCTACCCAAGTGCAGCCTGAGGTCTATCGCATCCAAATCCATCAAGAACGTGATCTGTCCACGTGACCTGCCTATATAAAAGGAGGCAACCTTTAATATAAATTTAATTAGAAAACCAATTATCTATTTAAGTCATTCCTAGGATATGTACAAATTAAGTGTTTATCGCTAAAATAAATGTATGGAAATGTGTGATATCCATGAGGGATGGATAATGCAGCGGTAGACCTCGCGCTATAGTACTAACGGGAGGTAGACCTCATGCTATAGTGTGGTAGACCTCACGCTATAGTAGCACCACAGTTTATATCAGCACAATCAGAACACTTTTCTCGTGTAGTACTTCCCAGAAAAATACTTTTTTAGAAAATCTTCATTTTTTCTAAATTTGTTTCAATGAAGCCACCATTAGGGCAGCATTTCTGCTAGTAAATAAAAATGTTTACAGTCCTTTACTTATTTTATAACAACGTAGAGGAATTCCTGTGGAACTCTAAACAACAACAAAACTTACATTTAGATAATCTAAGTTTTAAATCAATAAAATATTCAACAAATATATATTCTATAGTGTCACTTGTTTTTAGTAACAGTACTTTTCATGTGTAAGCAATACCTGACAATTTGTGGTTCATTGAAATTCACCTCTCATAACAAAAAGAAGTTCCTACACTACTGCACCAGACTTGATAAAATATTTAACTTATAATAAAAGAATATAAAAAAAAAAGAATAGTGTAACATAAGGTCAATCAACCTACTTATGCCATCAAACCTACAAAAACAATATCCAAAGTATCAAAGCCAAATAAATATAATATTTATCTTCCATATACCTATCCAACAAAAGATTAAAAAATAAACTAAAAGCACAAACCATATCTTCTGACAAATCATTCCATGATATACTAATAATGTAATGTTTTTAACTATCTAAATACATCCATGAATGCCATGATTTAAGACATAATAAAAAAGTGAATTCATGCTTTTAAGTATAAATATGTAAAATAGTTATTTTTTTGTATTGGTGAAATATTGTTGTCATTGAATGAAAAAAGGTTTGGTGAATTAAACTTTTCTATTGATTCAAACATGATTTTTCTGTTTCTAAAACTCATTAGACATGTTAGATATTTTTTTCAGCTATAGTATTTTAGACCATAAATATGGACTCTCTAGAAAAAATTTTGGAAAAGTAGTTAATAAATTTTAAGATGAGAAGAAAATGAAGCAGTAATTGAATTTTATCTCTCTCAGATTTTGAAGAAGAGGAATATTAGCTAAGTTTTTAAATTGGTTAGGACATTGTGACCAGTCTTTTTTTTTTTAGTATTGTAATAACAACATTACTATAGAAACTTCAGTATAGAAATTTTTTTAGTTCAGAACATATGTTTTGAGAATATAAAGTCTCTTATTCCTGAGGCATAATTTTGAGCACAAAATTAGAAACTTGACATTTACTGACTGTAATGAGTACTTTGAAAGATTGTTGTGTCACAAAGATGTTTTAAGTATCAAATGTTTAAATTAATATATCTTTTATTTATCATTTTCACAGTTACTATGAGAACTCTGTTTTATGGTGTTTCTTGTTTTGTTATTTGATGTTGTTAGAATTATAATGAATGGTTAAATGTTTTCCTTATCTAGGTTTAGGTCGAGAATATGCTATCAGTCTGGCTGATAGAGGAGCTTCAGTTGTGGGTAAGTTTTAGTAGTACTTTGTTTTATTTTATTAGTTTTGTGAGTGCTTTGATTAACAGTGGTGTGGACCTGTGCAAAACTACCAGTTTTATGCATCAAGAAAATCAGACTATTTAAGAAGTTGAGGTTAATGTGTACTTACATGTAACATTATAATTCAAAACTTACAATGTATGATTGTGACATGTTTATAAAAAAAAAACAAATTATCTTGCTTTAAAGATGTTAATAATAAAAGTTCTTCAGTCTCATATGTCTGATTGATTGGGATGCAATAATTTTGTACCAAAGATGACAAAAAGTAAAAATATTTAGTTTTAAAATACTCCCTTTATTACAATGTATACTATGTTAATTATATTGCATGATTTTATTAAAAATAAGGTTCTGCATGTTGTATTGAAATGCGTGAATTTGGATCATAGTTTCAGCTTGTAGAAGGAAAGGTTTTATAGAGAAAGATATTGAATTTTAGTGAAGGGTGTAAAAATGTAGATGATGTAGAGGTGATAATTGTCTTGTTATCTGAGAACTACAATAACAAGCTTTGATTAGTTATATAAAGGAGTTAAAGGTTAAGTTAGAGACTTTTATCAAGTACATGTCATGTTAAGAGAGCTTGAATTGCACTTGTGAAATTATTACAACAATCACATTGTTTTGAAAAAACCTGTCCACTTGTAATTTTATTTCTGTCATTTATTGGTACTTTACAAATACTGGTTGTCTCAAAATACAGAAAAACTGCAAAATTATACATGAATATGTCAGTAAAGTTTTGGCAGTTAAATATTTATTCCTGTAAAAAATATTTTTTGGAAATTATAAATGTATGTGCTTAAAATTTATTAAATTAGTAGTATCTATTTGACATTTTTAATAATAATTTTCAGTTAACTTTTATACCATTATGAAGTATTTGCTTAATCCTGTGATAATTCATTTTTTTAGACATTGATTAATATTACAGTGTTTATAAAATATTATCATTGTTTTCCCTAAAATAATATTTCTTCCCTTTATGTTTTACAATACATCAGATTTTAAAATCCTGACTACCAAGTATTTCTATATTTTAATCCTAGATTTATATATATATGAGATATTAGATCATTCATTCATTCATTGTGTTCAAAATTCTCTTATGTGCTTACTTATCACTTATTATGGAAATGTTGGAAATAATACAAATTAGAATCATTCTGTACTATGAAGTAATGAAAGCTCTGATCTACATAATATATATGACACTGTACATATACTAACAAAATCACATAAAATGTAGATAATAATATAATACATTTTTGTTACAAGCTTCCAGCCTTCCATCCATAGAGGAAAGATTATTTAAAAATAGTTTTCTGTGGTATTTGCTGGTACAAATTAACTAAGTAATACACAGTCACAAAATTCAAGTATAATCAGGAAAGAACCTTGTATATTTTTAGTGAATGACCTTGGAGGAACTAGAAGTGGACAAGGAAAAAATAATGCTGCTGCTGACAAGGTTGTGCAGGAGATTATATCCAAAGGAGGAAAAGCTGTAGCTGACTACAGTAACTGTGCTTTTATTGTTTTTGTTATAATTAAAATATCACTTTTCATTTATCAACGCCTTTTTACTATACTTCATAAAAATAAGCTTTTTTTTAATACATATTCTTGTTCATAGTATGCCTATCTGCATACTGTTATGATTTTCTTTATATTCAGTTGGATAGGTAAAGTGTATGTTTATAGTATGAGGAAAAATACTAGAAATTTTTCATGTGAATTAGATATAATATTGAAGCTACTTTTTTGTTCAAAGTATTCTTATATAATTGACAATACTGTAATAACGCAAATAAAATTCCTTTAGAAATATGACTTCGTTCTTTATTGCATAAAGCAACATAAACCTTCATATTAAAAGCTAAAACTTGACAATAAAATAATTTATTTACTCCCCCCCAAAAAAAAGAAGTAATTTTTCATGTGTATAAATATAGTTTTCCTAATAAGTAACTACACTGGTTATTTTGGTTATTTTTTAAACCAGATTCTGTTGAAGAAGGAGAAAAAATAATCCAAACAGCAATAAGCAACTTTGGTCGTATTGGTGAGATAATTTTTTTTGCTCTTAAAATGTATCGCATTTCCTTTTTTTACCACCCATTTTGGCAGTTACTGTCTTTTTAGATGCCTAAAAAAACAATGACAGTGTATATAGATTAGTAATAGTGAATGATTTTAGGTCAATATAAAAATAGTTTAGTAAATTTTTTAGGAAAAAAGCAGATTTATTTAAACAATTTTTTAGAAGGGATACTAATTTTTTGAGTATTTCTAAGGAGAATACTAATTAAGTTGAATAAATTTTTAGGGGGGATACAAATTTTGCTAAGTAATGTTTTAAGAGTGATTAAAATAAGGTGAATAGTAGTTTAAAAATATATTCAAAACATTTATGGTGAAAATCTCCCTTATGTGGGAATTTCAGATCTCAGTTTTGTCAAACTAAAATAGTAGATAATGTATTTTTAAGATTTTTAGTACTAAAATATAATTAAAAACAAAAATTATAAGATTTCAATAAAGGTCTTGATAAGTTAGGAATGAATACCTATTCTGATACTGTAAAAAATTATTCATTGATTATTTTTATAGCCAAGAATTGTAAATTGATTGTGGTAATATGATGAATAAATTCTATTTATTTATAATAATAAAAAAGTTGTGTGTCTGTGTGTGTTGTGACTGCCATAGCTCCAAGAAGAAAGAACCTGGAGACCTGAAACCTTGCACTCATACTAAGGGGGTAATGAGGGTGTACATCTGGGTATTCTTTTTTAGACTTAATTCAAAAACATTTTGGTCAAATTTTTTGCCCTTAAGCCCCATAATTCTGCTTCCTGAAGGTCTATAGAAAAGTATCATATTTTTTTTCTAATTCTCAATTACTGAGTGAACAATATGTGAAGGTTTTCTTCCAAATACTGTTATAAAAGAATAAAATGGTAAAAAAATATGCCATCTGACTTGCCATTTCAATTCAAGCAGCTCCAGTTTTGCCATGAGCATCAACAAGATGCAGGGGCAGTGACTGAAGGTTGTTGGTCTCAACCTGAAAAGCCCATGCTTTTCTCATGGCTAACCTTATGTTCATTGCTCCAGGGTTGGTGATGGCAAGAGCCTTTTCATCTTGGCACCAGAAGGGAAAACAACCAACAATGTCTGTTTTTATGATTTCTATAGGTTTCTGGGAAAATAAAATCTTTGAAAAGATTTTTGGTTGTATCTCATATCTAAAATACATTAAAAATATACAAAAACACAGACAGTCAACCAGTAAAATATTGATCTAATAACCCGAGTAAAGCTGGGTATATATATATATATATATGTATATACATTGTATGTGTGTGTGTGTGTGTGTGTATGTACACAAAGAAAAATAAAAAACTTACATGAATATTTGTTGAGTAGCTTGATACATAACTTTTGCCCATAACAGTGGTTTCTATGTTTTCATGGATAGTATTAGAATTTTCCTAAAGTTAAGTTCTAAACTTAATGTCACAGTTCTAAGAACAAAAAAAGGACATTCATTTCACTTGTGTTTTTTGTGTATAAATTAAGGCTTAACAGGAATATGTAGCTAATGAAAAAAAAAATTGATGCACCTGATAGTTTTAGATTTTATTTGTTTGAAAATATCCTCATTTAATCAGCACACAAATTAAACTCTAAGCTTAAGTTTTATTGAAGAAATAAAGTAAAAAGTATGAATTTTATTTGTAACTTTAAAATAATTCTTTGGACAATTTTTATAGATATACTCGTAAATAATGCTGGAATTTTGAGGGACAAGTCATTTCTAAAACTTTCTGTAGAAGACTGGAGTAAGTATATATGGCATTTTTTATACAGTTAATGATGTTATCCAAAGTAAGAAACTATTATTACCTTCAGAGAATGTTTGTTTTGAACATGCAGTATTTCATTTTGCAACTGTGCACAGAAACGTTTGGTTTTAAAACAAAAGTTCCACAGAGTTATAAAATCATTTTTTTATTTCTTTGAATTATGTCTCTCATACTCCATCTACCAAATGTCATAGATAACTCTCTTGTAATTTTAGCTGGAACATTTTACTTTTTGGTGTGTTTCTCTGTAGGTGAATGAAAGAATATTATTTAAAATGATTAATTTGAAATGTCTTTATAATTTAAATTAAGAGTTGTATTTCAGAAATGAAAAATATGTATTTTTATACCATTTATTTAAATTCTTTTTAGGTGAGGTATGGAAATTAAAATTTTGTCATTCAATTTTTTATCCTCGCATATTGACTATTTTTGCGTACCAAACACAGACTAGCAGTAAGCTAGATTCAGGATTGGCAATAATAAAAGTGAAGTCCCCTAGTGGGGTCAGTGGAACATTTACAGAATTTACAATGCCAAAATCTTGGGTTTGATTCCCCATGATAGACAGAGTGCAGATAGCCTATTTTGTAGCTTTGCACTAAAAAATACAAACAAACAATAAAAATGAAAGTTGTTAAGCTTTGTATAATGTATACAATCAAGGGCATCTAAAGCTGGAAATAAAAATAAAAGTCCCTTGTTGAACTGAACAAACCAAAAGTAAATAACAAAGGCAACAAAGAAAAACCTTAAAAAAATGTATTTAAACTAAATAGACATTCAGATGTTTAGATATAAAGGAGGTAATAAGACTTTGTTTTGTTTTTATATTTCTTATATTAACATTTCTCCACTTCAGAAACTTTCAATACGAAAGATTTTGGACAATGTCCTAACACCCAGAGCTTATTTTTAATGTTTAGGAATCTTTGACCTCTCAAAAAAACGCATCAGTTCTGGTAGGTTCTAGCTCATCAAAACTATGTACAACATTAACCATATCATGCCCATTTGTGGTTATATTCAAAATTTAATTAAACTACTTTATTGTCTTTTACAAATTGCCAATAATTCTCTTGGACATTTTCTGTTACATCATTTATAACAAATAGAAAGACCAACTTTTATTTCACCGAATGACATATAATGCTACATTCTTAGTTATTTTGCCTACAGATTGAAAGCTGCTCTCGCCAAGTTCAGATCGAATAACTAAAGGAAATATTTTAAGGCACTTATGTCTTGGTTAGAATGCCAGTTAAATCATAATAGTTGTAGGACATTGTTTGCTTTGTAAATGTTATTATTCTGTGTCCTTATGTGCATTATTCAAATACGTAAAACTTATTTGATGTACTAGTATCATCATTAGAAAGAAAAGTAGGTTTAAGTTTCATCAGTGGGCCGAGAACAAAAAATGAGGCCAAACATAAATACTAAGTATCTTGTTTTTATGGGTTTTTTATTTATTGTTATAGTAATAACTAAAATGTAAAAATTAGAAGCTAAATTAGATTAAGTAAGATAATGAAAATAATAAAAATAAGAACATTTCTCCACAAGGTATACTTGCAAGTAGCTCATACATTACCTCATTCAATACAGTAATTTGATCTATGTATTTGCCAAGTGATATACAGCTTGTATCACAGAATTATTAGTTAGACACAGCTCAAATGGCATTAAAACAATAAAATGTAGAGACTTTAATAGGCTGTTACGACCATTAAGCTCTTTAGGATAAACAGTTGTAGTTTTCTTTTACAATCTGCAGTCCTTCTAGAAAGAAAAAAAAAAGGGTAATTTAGATTTATTTATTGATTTTATATTTGTGATGGTTACAATATCGATCAAATTGACTGAGTCAGTACAAAGGTAAGGTAGCAAGTAATAAGTTATGTAAGTGAAACTTCAAAACTGTAAGGACTGTTTAACAGTATGACCCAATATAACACACAACTCTTTAATAAAAAAAATTAATTAAAAACCTCATTTTTTTGTGTACAAAAGCATTCCAAATTTTGTGAAGATACATGTACCACATTAAAAGCTATAGTATGGATACTTTCATGGTTACCTGGTTTTTGCAAAGTCAGTCAAGATGACTAAGGCTGTAAGAAAAAAGTTAAATCAAAGTAATAATAAAATATATATACATATTTGGCCAAAATATTGTGTAATATGCCATGGTGACATCCATATAATGGAAATTCTTACATGCCATACAGTTTCTAAATAAATAAAAAAATATACATCTCTTAGCTCTTGAGCTAACAGAAAAATTACATATAGAAGGAAAAAAAATTCATTAGATATTAATCATTTGTGAAGTATGGAAGAAAGTTTCTTCACATTTTAACAAAATATGTTACAAAAATTTGCTTTTGAAATTCTGTGTGAAATTAACCTTATTTTGGTAGTATCTGTGTTTTTTAGATAAGGTCTTGGAGATAAATGATAGTTAGATGTAGGTGCTATAGATGTTTGTTTATAATGATATAGTTAATATATGATTACTAGGTTTCAAATATCTGAACTTATTCAAGCTGCTAATATCCATTTTTCTTTTTTTATATATAAATTCTTAGTTTAAAAATTTCATTTTTTCTTATAATGCCATTTTTTTTTTCCATTCCAAAACAGATATTGTTTTAAAAGTTCACTTACAAGGATCTTTTCTGGTAACCAAGGCAGCATGGCCATACTTAAGAGAACAGAAGTATGGCAGGTACGTTTTTATCATATTCTTGTTTTTATCCCCTGGAAATAAAAAGAAATGAGCTGGAAGTTAGTGATGTCCAAAAGGATCATTTTATATTTCAACTTGCATAGGTGTACTGCAAAAAGATTATTCAAATTGTGTGAAGTATGAGAATTAGATAAAAACCACTGTTATATTTTATTAATTTAACATACCCATGCACACACACACACTGACCAAAATATTAGTTACTCCTACTTATAGATTAAACTGGTCCTCATTTCATATTTATACAAAGTAGATATCTACATACACACAGTTAAAGCAAGTGTCCCAGTAAGGTATATTTAGACATTTCTTACAGATGATACTGATGGGGATTTGTTTGGGATTCTGTAGTAATATCGCTGTATTTAAGTTTAAAAATATCAGAGGTTAAACTCCCTACTTTCACCTGTAACAATCAGTAGTGTAGGTAGTGCCTGCACTGTGAAAGAGAGATGATGTTATTGTTTCTGTGTATAATGTCTTCCTCTCTCTCTGTCTAGAAAATATTTTTTTCTCAAGAGAATATCTTCAGGACATCCAGAAATGTACTATTTGCACTATTTTTGACTTGTTGTATTGTTGTAAATAAAGATTGATTTTACTGTGTTTAATCTTTCTTTCAGCAATTCAGTTTTAAATCCTTAAACATATTCTGGGAAACCTCTTGCTACTAATCGAGTTAGTCTTGTCTGTTTGAGAACATATGAACCTGAGAATAACACACACCCCACCATAATATTGTATATGAAAACTCTTGGAAATATTCAAGAAAAGAGCAAATACATTATACGTTTTTGTACATGGCAAATGTAATTTTGCATTTTTATTTGATATGACTTATGTTAGACTCTTTTTATATAATTAAATTTTTGTGTCAAAATAAAGATAAATAACAAATATATAGAACCGATGTAAAAAAAAAATAATGTTTTCACTTGCCCTTCAATTTACACTACTTACGCTTAAAATAATTTCTTAATTGATGGTTAATTGTTTTTTTAGTACATTATGAAAGGCTCTGGCTTGCTGTAAAATTGTAATTTCTTTGCCTTTACTGTGATGATTAAATGTTTGAATAAAGTAACCAATGACAAAATGAATTACTATTAAATAGTCTGTTTTTTGTTTTGTTTTTCAGGATTATTATGACATCTTCTGGTGCAGGGATTTATGGGAATTTTGGGCAAGCTAATTATAGTGCAGGTATTTAATGCTTACAAACCATCATCTTGTTATAAGAATGATAAATGGTTTATGATTATATTTTGTATTATTATAATACGTGATATATATACATCCTCATTGTAAACATGTTTTAAACAGCTTTGGTTACATTATATATGCTAAATATATTGCTTAAAAATTTTAAATTAGAGAATGTGGTTCATCTTACACAGTTCAGGATGCTTCTATCTGCTTGTCCCTATAGTTGATATATGGGGCAGGGTGTGGCATAATAGTTAATATGCAAGACTGTGAATCTGAGGGTCCATAGTTTGTGACCCATTGTCTTAATATTGAACTTTGCACATTGGGTCATGGGTGCATTATAAGATTGATCATCAGATCCAATTATTAGAGTAGCGTAAGAATTGGTAGTGGGTGCTGTTGACTATCTATTTTTCCTCTAGTCTATCAATTAAAAGTTAGGGATGGTTAGTGTATACAGTTGTTTTTATAGCTTTGCATGAATATCATAAACAAATACACAGACTTACCAAGATGAATGTATTAAAGATGTTTCTGTATTTTCCAGCTCATACAAGACTATACTTTTATATAAAATATATTTCATACAAACAGAATATAAGCAGTTCAAAAAATAATAAAAACATTTTTTACTTATATACCCAAACCATTTTATTTATTGAAGAAAAGGTAACCAAGACAGAAAATAGTTATACTATATTTTATGATATTTAACTAATCTGTTAAAATTTTTATTTCCTCTAGCAAAGTTAGGCTTGTTGGGTTTAAGCAATACCTTGGCTGTTGAAGGTAAAAAATATGGGATCCACTGCAATACTATCATTCCACTGGCAGGGTCTCGTCTAACCGAAGACATACTACCATCTGGTAATTTGTTTTTATAGCAGTGAATAACAGATTCTGGTAACATACATGTCTGATTAATTGTGATAAATATTTATCATGAAACCTTTAAATTGTAATGAAAATTAAAGATGTAGTTTTTGATATGGAAGGAGTCTTCAAAAAATTTATTATTAGAAAATTTTATAAGGGCATTTTCAGATTTCAGATGTAAAAATATTAGTAACTGTAAATAGATAGGTATCAGTACAAATAACATATATTTTTTACATCATTTGAACCTAGCCATAGCTGTTAATAAACTGATATCAAACATATTTTAAATATAGTTTAGAATCATTTTGTCTGTATCTGTATTACACTTGTTTGTTTATGCATAGAAGTCAACAGCTTTTTGTAAAAAAAAAACATTATTTACAAAATTATTTGATCTTATGCAAATCTGAGAGATTAGCCCAATGCACTAAGATGAAGTTGTAAATCTTCAGCATTGAGTGAAGTATGGTTAATGTGATGATTAGGTTTACATTAACTTTCCTTACAGATCATATTAATAGATATCTATTTGTAATTCTATAGTATCACTGTATTTAAGTTTGAAAATATCAGGGACTAAACTCTCCATACTTCCATCTGCTACAATCAGTGATATAGGTAGCACCTGCACTTTGAGAGAAATGATGTTATTATACAACATATTGTATTTATAAATTAAGTTTTTCTGACAGTATGTATTTTGTCATGCCCAGCACGTCATGTTCTCCAAAACATACTTTTAATTACAATATATATATCAGTGATTGGGAACCCATGGTTCCCTAGTCTCCACTGATTTTGTTTGTTGTTTGGGCATGGTACAAATAGTAACCTATTAGAATTATGTTTCCAAAGACCCTTTGAATTTTTGGTTAGGTTCTGTTTTTCCATGAGTTTGAAAAGATCAGGCCTTTCTAGTGTGAAAAGAATTGAATTAACAGTCATCGACAAACCATGGTCCATATTCATATTTTCTGTATCCTTAGCCTGCAAATAGAAGTTATGACAGTAAGACCATGAAATTTCTCACACTTGCATATTATTTATTTATCATTAGTTGTCTTTTTTGCATTTTCCCTGTTCTAGCAGAAATGTTCTTATGGAAACAAAGACTTGGTCAAAACCAAAAAAATACACATCTTGAATGATATATCTAAATTACCCCTCAAACAAATTTAAAAAAAATATTTTGTTTACCACTGTTATCATGGCTTCTATCCAACTCAGAAAATTCTGTTAAAACTATTTTAAACTCTATCAATTAACATTTACTGAGGTTAATCTCATTTGATAAGAATGATATTCCAGGTTCTTGGTTGCTCGTTTAATTATTTTTCCCCATCTTTGGTGGCCACAATTGTGATATTTCATTGTAAATAAGTTTTTCTTGAAGAACATTTGTCAATCTTAGACCACACATCTCGACAAGCTTTCCAAAAATCCTCCAATGTGCGTAAGTATTGACTTCTAAGACTGTATTTAAGCAAAGGCACAAATAGCCACCAGAGCTGTATCAGGGGGGCTTTAACAGTTAAGTGGTCAAATAGACTTGCTCGTGTTGTTTTTTTTAGCTATCTTTGTCTTAAAAACAGCCATTGATTTTGGGGTGTGGCTGAAGCTTATGAAATTTTGTTTTTTGAGCTTTCACTTATTTCAAATCTTTGTTTATAATGTTGTTAACAGTGCCAGGAGATATGCCAAGCTTCATTCCAATAACTCTTAATTTGAGGTTTCTTCAATGTAATCATAGCTTTCATAGTGCAGATGAGGACTCTGAGATTGGTTTTAATGATGTTTTGGAGCTATTTATTATTCTAGGTGTTCAGCTGTTGAGTTTTTTCTGCTTCTGTAGAGAATATTGAAAACTCCTTTCTTTGAAACATATCTTTTTGTCTGTACATCATTCAACAATTTTCGTGCACAAATATTCTTCCTTGAAAAGTCTGAGACCATAACTACCATGTACATAAATCTACCATGTACTTTTGATTGTTCAGAGATTTGCCGTGAACCATGTTGCCTATGGTGCAACTACTTGCATCTATGGTAGTATGCCAATGCATTACCATATGCAAAATTGTGTATTTAAAGTGAAATTAATTCTCTTTGGTTTTGTAAAACATGTAAAGATTTATTGTAAATAACAATATCATGCTAGCTAATGATAACAACCCATTAATACAAAGTGGTGAAGATATAAAACTTGTATTCCTACAGAACTTTTTGATAAGTTAAAACCAGAATATGTGAGCCCTCTGGTTGTTTGGCTGTGTCATGAGAGTTGCCCAGAAACAGGTGGAGTGTTTGAGGCTGCAGGAAGTTGGATAGGAAAATGTAAGTTATAAAGTATTGTAAAAAACTACAGCTCCAAATCATTCACTTTGACAATGATAAAATATATCATTCACCTTATAGCAAGTATGAATCATGTTAAAGCTTTTGTTTCAGTTTCTAGAACTTAGGGAAGAGTTATAAGCACTTATTGTTATATTTATGAACATCAGTAATTTATTGCTTTGTAAAATTTTGAAATGTTTTCCCTATTCTACCTATTAGCATATTAGGTTAAAGATTAGTTTTGTGCTTTTTTTTTTCCATGTCTAATAAACTCATCAATAAAAGTTTCCTTTTTGTGAGTTGTTAAATATTGTCTTATTCGCTTTCTTAACAAATAACACAGCCAACGTGTATGTTGGTGTAACCTACAAGATTAACAAACAACACAGCCAACGTGTATGTTAGTTTAACTTATAAGATTAACAGACAATTCAACCAATGTGTATGTTAGTCTAACCTACAAGTGTAACAAACAACACAGCCAATGTGTATGTTAGTTTAACTTACAAGATTAACAAACAACACAGCCAACGTGTATGTTAGTTTAACTTACAAGATTAACAGACAATTCAACCAATGTGTATGTTAGTTTAACTTACAAGATTAACAAACAACACAGCCAACGTGTATGTTAGTTTAACTTACAAGATTAACAGACAATTCAACCAATGTGTATGTTAGTCTAACCTACAAGATTAACAGACAACTCAACCAACGTGTATGTATGTAAGTTGCTGTACTAAACTACTCTGAAGTTAATTTTATAGCAACTATATGTAGCTTTGTAAGAAATCATGTGATTTTACAGTAGGTGGAAAAATATTTTTAAAAATGATTTAACAAATGTTTTCATTGTTCATTTTTTGCAGATCAGTGGCAGAGATCTGTAGGAAAAGCTTATCTTCCAGCCAATGAAAAACTTACTGCAGAAAGTAGTAAGCAAATTTTTTAAAATGAAATTTGTATCACTGTTGTATAATCTTTTTGTAAATTGGTGAATATGAAGAAATGAAAAAGTAGTTTTTGTTAATGCTGAAATTTTCAATGTATGGTTAAGTTGTGTTTTTCCATGAGTATGAAAAGATCAGGTTATTATACTGTGAAAAGGATTGATTTAATAACCATTGACAAAGTTTTGAACCATGGTCCATATTCACATGAATGAAGACCTTTTCTCAATCCTTAGTCTTTAAATATGAGTTATGACAATAACACGATGCAATTTTTCACACCTGCTCATTATGTGTTTAACATTAGTTGTTTTCGTTGTACTAATTTCTTTTTACACATTAGTGTCTCATTACTGTACCAATTTTCAGTGTTTTTATTAATACTAATTCAAAAATGTGTATTAAGTTACAGTCTCATAGTACTGATGTTACTATTCCCATCTGCATTCTTAGAAGAAAGATCAAGGAAAATATGTTTGAACATAACTACATTAGATTAGGAAATGTAACTGTTAAGCTGATTTGATTACTAGTTAAATGTTTGTTACTTCTTTGGATATATGTTATAAATATGTATTTTTCTGAACTTTTAAGAGTTAAGATGGTATCTCTTATAAGTGATAGTTTATGTGATCAAATATTTTGTTTAGATAAAATGTACATATTTTCTCATTAATCAGTTCAGATTCCTTTATTTTTTGGCTAATTTAATCTTACTTAAAAGATAGAGTTAGTTCATTTATAAAATGTATGGAATAACTATTAATATGGATATCATCTTTACAGTTCGAGATAACTGGAACTTGATTACAGACATGAGTGACTGTAACACTCCTGCCAGTGTTCAGGGTAAGCGAGAAAATATATCTTCATGTAACATGTTGATTTGAGCTTTAAATGAAAAAAAAAGCATTGTCAAGGTAGTTGAAGGTCTTAAAAAATTTCAATGAGTTTTTTTCTTCTTTAATTATTTGCAACACTCGCATAAGATTATATGCAGCTGAATAGAAATATTTTCATTTGAATTTTTGTTTTGTTTTCTCATCAAATTTTTAAGTTTTAAATCCTTGGTTTTAAACCTTCATAGTAAAATTCTTAGTCATATTATTTTCATATTTGTTTTCCTAGAGCAAATGGGACTTTTAGTAGAAGCTCTGACTGGTAGTGTCACTGACCGAAGAAAACAAACACAATCCCAGCAGCCAAACAAAGATAATGAGGGTTACAGCTATTCTTATAATGATGTCATTTTATATGCCTTGGGAGGTAAGTTCAAACACATATAGTGAGATTCTTATTGTAACTATGAAAATGCAACAATGTTTGCAGTGAGGAAGATAATGAAAACTAAGTATATGTACAAAAAAACATCCTGCAAGGGACAAGATTTTTGTTTTTTTTTATGCAAAATGTTTGTTAGTCTAAATTTTTCGATTTCATTTGTGCTTTAATTTTCACAAAATGTATGATGTTTCAATAAAGTTTTTCCCTCCATAATATCAGATGAGAAAAAAATTAACTCTTTCTTCTGGTTAATAGTGGCTTCTGGTAATACTACCCTTATTTAATCCTTAGGCTAGACAAAGTATGTTTAAAGCCCTGGACTTAGTTTATAGTTATGGTGTTTTAATATGTTTCTTATAGCTAGATACCCTACACATAACACTGTTGGCCAATTGACAAAGAAAAGTAGTTGTCTGAAAGGGCTTTGTTTGTACCTTCATATACATTAGGTCTATTTCCTCTATAAAAAAAATTGCTCTCTCCCTTATACATAAGTGGAAAGTATGCAGTGGTTGTTTGAAAGATTTAAATATTATTATTAGTCAGTTTGTTCAGAGTTGTTTAACTAAAAATTTTGTTGGGTACAAAGTGGACTTGGAAGTTAATAGTATGTTGTTATAATGTTATTAATCACTAAAGAGATATAAGAAATGGTAGATTAAAAGTTGTATTCAATTACTGAAAAGTTGACTTAAAAATATTGACTGCTTACACTTAAACTGAACTGAGACATACACAAGGTCCCTCATTGTAGTTATAATTTGATGAAGAGAAATTGACTGGGTTTTGTTTGTTTGTTTGCATAGCTCTGTGATTATCATTAAAAAGTGCAGACATTAAATCTACTGGAATTTCATTACTGGGCTAAATTGTAGGATAAAAGTCTCCCCAAACCAGCCTTATATATACATTCCATTTTTCTAGAGTAGAATCACTCCTAGTGGAAGGAATTATTAATGAACAAATATATCATTGTTATACCTAACTTGTTGTACCAAGCATGGTCCAGTGATTTGCATGCAATGGTTTGTTCTATTATTATGAAAAAAACTTTCATTCCACACTGGACAATTAGCCTTCATGTTACTTTTCCATTCAGGTGGCCATCTTATTTTGTGTGCTGGTCAAATAAAAATTCACTTATTCTGGTCATTTGATTGATAGGTTTTTTTCAGTTTCTTTTCCTATTCCTCAGAGGTTCAGAAAATAAGCAACAATTGTTCTTCTGCAAGTCCATTTGTTAGTAACCTCTACAGAATGGTTCCAACCTTTTTCAAACTGAGGACCAGCTAGTTCTGATCCCAAAATGCCATGGATTACATTCTACAATATTAACTTTCTAAATTACATTGTAAAACAACATGCTTCAGTAGCTATATTTTAAAACTTTTTTTTTTCAACCTTATTGCATACTGACTCGCATCTCCCTGTGGACCAATATTTGGGAACCTGTTGCTTTACAGAACATTACAGTGTCAGTATTCAATGAATATTTTTCTGGTTAGTTGGAATGTCAACCAAGGAGCCTGACCACTTGAAGTTCTTATATGAAGGCAGTGAAGATTTCAGTGTCTTGCCAACTTTTGGATGCATCCCTGCCATGAAAGCAGTTTTTAAATCTGAAGCTTTACAACAAGAGGTTCAAAGACTCAAAGTTGACCCAACAAAGGTCAGAAGTTAATCAGTAAAGTGTTGTCTTAGGCGCTAGCTTAATAATGTGTATTTGATAAATATTGTGTTAGGATATTTATTCTGGCTTTCACTTTTTTTTAATACTATATAATCTAGCTTTCTCATTCTTGTTAGACTTTTATATAGGTAACCTTTACTTTTATTCTTTGTAATTGACAAAGTTGGAGGATAAAAAGAAGAAAAAATTGAATATGTATAATGTATGCTTTTTTTTTGGTATGTAGAAATGCTGACTGCTAAAATGTAATCACAACAGTGTGAATAGCTAAAATAAGGTTGCAAAGGTTGGGGGGGGGGGGGGAATACTCAAGGCCAAAATTGTTCAACTTGTTATCCATGTCAAGTTATCCCCTTTTCCAGTCTCATCCTCTTTGCTATGCTCCCATCTCTGTATAATGACCAATGAACTACAGCATCTCCCTGTCATCATAGAGGGGTCTGGGATAACTTCTTCCTGAGAAATATTTCCATTTTTGTAAGCTCTTCTGAGTGATTTTTATGTATCTCTATACTTATTTACTGGCATTTCATAAATTCGTAAACATCTGATGAGAATTTTTTCCTTGATTTTTTTTGTACAAAATAGTGGATATATGTATCAAAAGCATGTTTTTTGAATCATATAAAAGGAAAAGAACTCAAATTTAGGGAAACAAATTTATTTTATGATCATGATGAATTGGTTACATAGGTTTTCATCATATCATGAAGGTGAATGGTTATCTTAAGGTTTAAATTGAAAATTATCATAGTATAGGTCTGTAGGTTAAAAAGCCATGTTGTTAAATCTTTATCATCAGAGCCTCATAAGAGTAGGAGTGAATTATGTTTCTAAAATAATTATATTTGAAAACTCAACAGGTTGATTCAATCTATCTATATACTACTAAAACACTGAGATTGTTTGTGTTTGCTTGTCTGTAATTAAATACAGCAAAAACGGCACACTATAGTGTCATATTTTTAATGAAATGAGAATAGAAACAGAATAAAACAAGTTTTGTTAAAATCGGACTACTTGTTACAGAGTCAGCCCAGTTTTTCCGGTCACGTTTTTCTAGATGAATTTAGGTACACTAGATGGCGCAACATGTCGGTTTATCTATCTATCTATTCGTTTTCCCACCTGATGAATCACTTTAAAATATCTTCTATACTACAATATATGCACAACAGAAATTAGATGATGATATAAAAATGTGTTATAACGGTGCATAGAAAGAACAACAATAAAATTTACCTACAATGTTATTGACTATTTGCAAATAGTAACTATGGAGACGAGGTAATAAAATAAAAATCAAGTCGAGAAC
>NW_013666960.1:207064-219734 GCF_000517525.1 Limulus polyphemus
TGCTAAATTATGGACAGCTAGCGCAGATAGCCTTTGTGTAGCTTTGTGAAAAATTCAAAACAAACAATCATAAACACTAGTATTAGTTTTAATGTTAGCTATGAGCATAACTAAATCTAATGTTAGACCTTACAAAGAAGTTTTCAGGAGCTTGTCAAACTTAACAGTTAATTTAGATTGCCATATACCAGTGAGTGTAATAATTGATATCAGTCTTATACAGTTAAGTAGGACATAAGAATTTAAAGTTGAAGCTATGTTACAGGGTGTCATAGTGTTCAGAAAGTGTACCAAGAATATTTTGACAGAAAACATGTTAATTATTGTAATCATCAGGTTGCATTTATTTTTACATGAACTTGTTCTTCTTTACAGAGTTAACCAATATAAAATTGACGATGATTTTGCTGTCTGCTGACTGTTAATGAACACTCAATCAATGTGTTATTCGAGAAAATTTTTTTTCAAAATAATGCTTTAGATAAATAAGGAAAGTTATTAATTAAAAACAACAACATATATTTAATGATTATTGTAGAAAGTAAATTGCTTGTGTTTTATTTGTATAGTTGCAAAACACTTTTTCTATGTATTGAAAAAATGTTACAAAAAATAGAATAGCAAGGACACTTTTTATAATTTAATGTCTGTAATATTTCTAAACTTTATTCTCATAGATGGTTCATGGAGAACAGTATCTGGAGATTTTAAAGCCTTTTCCACCAGAAGATGTTTTGAATTCTGTTGTAGAGGTGGCAGATGTACTGGACAAAGGTTCAGGTGCACTAGTTGTTTTAGATGGTGAGTGTTTCTTACTTTTTTCCATAATAGTTTCTTATTCTTGTAGCAACTTCAACAAGGCAGACCCAATTAACCATATTGAGATGTGTATAATAATTACCATAAAACTTTTTGTTTCTGTTACTTATATCAAAATTTCTATCATTATGAAATTATTAAATTTTTATGTCATTAATGGATATTAAATTTTATAACAGGTATTCGTGTACTGTATGTTTAACCATTATTTCATTAATGGATGTCACTTTTATGGTTCTTATTCAAGTATTGTGTGCTTAACCATTATGCCATTAATAGACAATGCATTTTATGATTATTATTATGCATTGTTTGTTTAACCATTGTTTCATTAATAGATGTGATGTTTATGAATTTAATGCAAGTATTATTTACTTAACCATTATATTATTAATGAACTATAAATTTGATGGTTACTAGTCAAGTACTGTATGACTTGCAAATACCAACCACAAAATTTACTGTCCATTAACGAAATAATGATTCAACAAACAATAACATCTTCTATAAAATTTAACATCCATTATTAACATAATGGTTAAACCTGTACTTGCAAATACTAACCACAAAATTTACTGTCCATTAATGAAATAATGATTCAACAAACAATAATATCTTCTATAAAATTAAAATCCATTATTAACATAATGGTTAAACATTGATAACATAGTAGTTAAGAATGGTTAAACAACCTGTACTTGCAAATACTAACCACAAAATTTACTGTCCATTAATGAAATAATGATTCAACAAACAATAATATCTTCTATAAAATTTAACATCCATTATTAACATAATGGTTAAACAACCTGTAATGGTTAAGCATACAGTAATTGAATCTCAACCATAAATTTGCTGTCTATTAATGAAATAAAGATTGAACAAACAGTACAAGAATATCTACTATAAAATTTAACATCCATTAATAACATATGTTATCAATAGACAATACATTTTATAGTTGTTATTCAAGAACTGTTTTATTTGTGTAACACATGGTTAACTATTTAATTATATTTTACTGGAAATTTTAGCTTCCAACTTTTATTTGTTACGTATTAAATATACTTGTAAATGTAAGTTTTTTATGCCATTAATTAGTTATGTGTATTTGAAAAGATAGTCCTAAGATACTGTTACATCGATATCTTGTATAATGATATCACTTTAATCATAAAAACTTATGATAAAGTAAATTAAAATAAACTTTATGTACAACAGTTTCATGTTACACCTAATTTTCCTGGTTTCAAATAAATTAATGATAGTTTTTTTGTTTTGTTTTTTTCATTTTTAGATAAATTATCTTTAAAATATTTAAAAATGTCTTTTACTACCTTTATATTCACAGTCAACACTTTCAATGATGCTGGAGAGAAAATAATGTATAGTCAGTGGAGTGTCTTCTTCATAGGAGCAGGGAACTTTGGAGGAAAGCGAGATTCAGATAAAATAAAGTCAATTGTTCCCCCTCCCAATCGTAAGCCTGATTGCTTCATTACAGAAAAAACATCTGTAGACCAGGTAAATTCTTAGAACAAATTGATATTTGTTATAGTTTAACTGAATGTGTTTGGGGTCAGTCTATTGTACTGACCCCACATTGGAAAATTAATGTTGATTGTAATTCCAAATGTATGAAGTATATCTTCTGAAAATGTGAAAAGCTTTTAGCAAACAGTACAAGTATTTTGTACACAAAAAAAATCAAATGCGTTAATAAAGTTTTTTATACTTAAGATATATCTGTGATGTGTCAAAGTCAGTCTTACTCAAACTCTGACAAGTTGGAGTGCAAGGTGATGTTCATGTGAAGAATAGAAATACTTTTGTCCATCATACAAATTGAAAATTGTATTTGCATATCCTTTGTAACCTCCTAAATTTGCATATCTAAAGTTTTTTCAGTATCCCTGTACATGTTATCTGACATTTTCTCTAGTCTAGCATGAACTGTTGTGAAATCAGTAATGTAGAGTAACATGAAAAGTTGATAACTTTGACATCAAATTCATAATACCAAGTTGAAAGGCACTCTGTACAAGGTCAGGACATGTACACTTTGACCCATACCTGTGCATATTGGATTAAAGAGACACTATATAAACATTTTAGTTGGATAGGAGTATAAAAATATACCCCAAGCATTGTTCTTTTGTATTGTAACTTTCTAACAGTATTATTACACTATAAAGCATAGTAACTTAAAGAACAAGTGTTTACTATTAAAATAATTGGGTAATTTATCAGCTTGTTAATCCATTATTAAGTATTAAACAGCATATAGGTTATTTAACTATTTTTGTTTGATTGAGGAAATAATGTATTTATGTTTTGTTAATTTGCTATATTATATAATATGAAAGTTTTAAACTATGTGATATATAGATTCTTTCACTATAATGTGTTTTAACCAATATTATCTTAGGCTTAAAAAGTAAGATAGGTAATCCAGCAAGAGATAAAATTAAAAGGAAATAAAACTAAAGTCAAAATTATGATTCACATGTAGAAAGTGAAACGACTGTCCAAGCTTTTGGCCACTTACTATGATTTTCTTAAACTTCATCAGCCATTGCTTTTACCCTTTTACTTTTATTATAATTTATATTTTTTCCATAATTATCTGGTAAAACTAATTCAAAATCCAGTCTGCATGAATTTGTTTCCTTATTTAACATTTCTACAAGCTAGAACACTGGCAAATTGTCTTGTAAGCCTACATTACAAATGACATTAATTAAAATAAAACAAATCAACTTAACTGTTCAAAATAACCATGATAGCTAACACACTGACGAATTCTCTCTATATTCTGAAAATCACCCTAAACCCTCTTAACTGTCTTATATACATAATCTACTTTTGAATAGCTAAAATATTTTATGTTACATCCTTAGTTTTCTAGAAGTTCTAGGCCCATCTTAACTTTTCAAACTTAATCATATCATCAGTAACCCCCAACTCCCTCTAGCTAAAAAACAAATAAAGTGAAAAATATATGGCTTATAACAATATATGTATTTATTTACTTCCATTTATTATCGTGTTTCAGGTGCTCACTGAAACTATTCTTATTTCCTTTTCTTAGGCTGCCTTATACCGTCTTATGGGCGATAGTAATCCTCTTCATATTGATCCTTCCTTTGCTGCTATGGGAGGTGAGAAACAAAATAATAGCTTAAAGTTCATATGATGTTTTGGGAAATATGATTTCATTACAATTATTCCCTTATTTTTGTAAAATTTTTAATTATTCAGGATGGCATTAAGATTAACATCACATTCTCTTTATGGTGTATTAAATTTGTATGACATTCATTTCTAAAGACTTTAAAACCCACTGATGAATTATTAAATAACTTTTTTCTGATGTTCAGTGAGTATGATATTGTTCAATTATGTTACAAAAATAACTTTGCAGGGCTTGAAACTAAATTTTTGGACAACTGACAAGTTTTTGCCAGTTATATTTTAACGTTTCTCACAAAAAGGAATAATGAAACAAAGAATCTACAAGTTGCATTCCTTTAACGTAAATAACTCGGATGATGTACGTATCAATGATGATGAGAAACTCCACTTGAAGGAAAAATGTATAGCTGAGACGGCTAGTATGGATATTAAAACTTTAATTAAAATAAAGTACAAGAACAACATTTCAACCTTCTTAGGTCATCTTCAGGTTAACAAAGACAGTTTGAAACTGACCATTACTGGACACATGTCTTAAGGGTGAGAGTGTGAACAGGTATGAGATTGTAGGGGGCGTAGCAGTTAGATGTTAGGTGATTAATATAAGTATGGGTGTGTTCCTTTATGTTGGTTTTATTTTGGTTTGAGTTCTTGTATAAGTAGGGCTTTTTTGATTTTTCGTTTGTTTGTCTTCGTTTCTCTACTTAATATGTTGTTTTGCAGTGTTCAAAAATGTGAGAAGGTATTTTTATGCATTCATTGAATCTGGTTTCCATTTTTTGGCTTGTTTCTCCAATATAGAAGTCGTAGCAGTTGTTGCATTGTGTTTTATAAATAATGTTTGTGTTATGTTTATCAGTGTAGTTTTTACATAGTATGGATTTTAGTTTTATGCCCGGTTTTTGAATGAATTTAGTGTTTATTGGAATGTTATGTTTTGTTGTAAGTTTTTTCCAGATGTTGATTATTTTATCGCTACTATCGGGAAATACGGTATGCAACAGTGCAGGATTTTATAGTTAGTTGTTTCATTGAATTTATTATTGTTTGTTTGATGTTGATTGTGTTGTTGGTCTAGGTATGTGTGTATGATTTTTTTTAATGGTTTTTGAAGGAAATTTATTGATGTTGAGGAAGTGTTATTTTAATTTTTTTTATTTTCCTCATTAATTTTATCTGGTGAGCATAGTTTTGTGGCTTATTTGTTTTTTAATGTTTTTGTTTTATTTCATGTGTGCTGAGTCCCAAGGAATATATAGTCCAATATGGGTGATTTTTCTGTGGATTTCTGTTTTGAATTGTGTATCGGTTCTTGTGATCTTGAGGTTGAGAAATGTTATTTGTTTAGCTTTTTCGTATGTTGGGATGTATGGAGTTAGCGTGATTGAAAAACTAAGTGTGTGTTCTGTAGATGTAAATCCAGCAAATATATGGTCAACACATCTGTACTAGTATAGTGGTAGATGTAAAGCTGAATTGATTGCTTGAGATTCAATTATTGTATTAATCACCTAACATATAACTGCTACACCCCCTACAATCTTGTACCTGTTCACACTCTCGCCCCCAAGACATGTGCTTAGTAACGGTCAGTTTCAAATTGTCTTTGTTAACCTGAAGATGACCTAAGAAGCTTGAAACGTTGTTCTTGTACTTTATTTTAATTAATGTTTTTAATACCCATACCAGCCGTCTCTGCTATACAATATACATATCCAAGAAGTGTCACATTTTTGGTTTTGTAATTTTTGATATGCTCTCAAATTTTAGACCTATGTTGTAATAATAATGACATGACAATGAAGTGAAACACTGCTTGAAAGTGCTGTTTATACTTTGTATTCTAAACTCAGGGAATCCCACTGAAAGATGCATGAGAACAATGCTTAGTTAGCTACTGGAAAAGGTTTATCAATTGATTTATCATGGTGTGGTGTTGTGTTCAGCCAGTTGTTCTGTCATTGTTGTTTTTTTTAATCATTATTTACAACTGGTCTGAATATTCATAATAATGCCTGGATTATCAACTAACAAAACATTCTTGTGCTCCTTGATGGTAAGTGACTAAACACACACTAGAATCAACTGGTTTTTGCCAACTAATTTGCTAATTTCAAGTCATGCCTTGTGTTTGGCAATGAGTATTGCTCAACAGGGCTAATAACAGTTGTGTGATTTTAATTATCTTCACAAATATGTACTTGACAAACTTTTCATATTAATTTTCTTGTGTTTAAAATAGTATTGTTCTTTAATACATTATCTATATTTGATTTTTTTTACAGATTCTAATAAACTAATAACATATGGGTTTATTTACTTTGATATTCTACTGATATTGAATTTTGTATACATATTTTTTTGATAAATTCTTCACTTTTATATTTTCATTCATATACATTGTTTTTTAAAACCTTGGTTCCCAATAGGCAGCCATTAGGCTACAACCTTCCCTTAAAACTAAAATGTATTTTAACACATTATTTTCCACACAAAATAAATATGCATTTCATTAGATTCTTATTTCAGATTCTTCCAGATAGCCATTAGAATCAGATAAAGAATTTATTCTGCTAAGCTTTATATAAAGTTAGACTTGTATGTTTTTTTTTACAAATGAACTATGATGTGAGGTGGGTTGTACTATACATCATGTCTTTAATAATATTTATCATATATTTAATATCTTAGGTTGTCATTATATTATAAGTAAATTAGCAAATACAGGACTTGTGTAACACTATATGTAGTACAGGTCATTTTCTAAGTTTTAGTGGTAATGTTTTGTGTTCTTTTACCAGGATTTCCTCAACCAATTATACATGGGTTATGTACTTTTGGATATGCAGCTCGTCATGTTCTTAAGCAGTTTGCTGGGAATGATGTAACTAAATTTAAAAAAATTAAGGTACAAACAATACTTGGTAATAAAGTCTTATGTTGTGATTCTTGTGCAAGAGACAGTTGATTTTATCCATTAAATTTTTCACAATTCCTAATTCTGTTGTTATGTAAAAACTAAAAATCACTTAAGTTTTTGATTAATTGAGAATGTTTATTGGTTAATGGAGTAGGTTGTTACATTACAACAGTACTTTTTTGTTTCATTCATTACAGTATACCATTTTAATAATATTTTAAAGCATCTTTAATATGTTTGAGTTGTAGTTCAATGTCACAAATGTGCAAGTTGTTATTTATGCCTGTTTTCAACACAAGTTGGTATAATACTCATGTGGTCATATATATATATAACAGAAATTTGATTTGTGGAAATTTATTTATAAAAAAAAAAAGTACTGCTTTTAAGATGATTTTATTTACTCATAGTAAAAATGTGTAAATTAATTTAAGAGATATGGTAAGCTTAATAGTATATTCTAGGTGGTCTGGAAGTGGCACACTTTGAGTTTCTGCACAATTATATTATTAAAGTGGATTTTTAAACTGGTACCTGTTTTGAGTATTGTATATGCGAGTATAGTGTCTATAGGCATAAGAAAGAAAACTCTTTATGTATATCTGGTGTTATTCATATCTGTTGCTGTTTCTCAGTTTAACTAATACGTAAAGAGAATGCACAAAGAGAATGTTGGCATAAATATGAAGTAAACAGAAATGTGGTGAAGAAATCATTATTGAAGGCAAGATAAATGTGGTTTGGAGTGCACCATATCTGGATCACCTTGTATGTTGTAATCTATTTGTTATTGCAACTGAAGTAGAATGAGAATCGAACATTTAGTTATTGAAATATTCTTACTTAGGCAAGGTTTACTGGGCCAGTGATCCCAGGAGAAAGTATTCAGACACATATGTGGAAGGAAGGAAATCGTATTCATTTTCAGTGTACAGTAAGTATTCCCAAACTCATCTGTGTAAGAAGTTGATCATTTAACAATAAAGTTTTCTGATGTAAATTAGCATTAATGTAAATAACACATCACTTGTACAATGAATTTTGCTGAAGTATAAGTGTGTATGATATGAATAAGGATTAGTTGAATATTAATATTTTATTATATCAGATAGTTTGCTTTTTCTATTCATGAAATGATACACAACTTACAAATTAATATAAAGAAGCACAGTAAATTATCCTGCTTAATGTTTTGGGGGAAATATATATATATAGGAAATTAATACTTAAACAGTCAAGCAAAATAAAATCAACTGGAAGGACTGCATTAAAAACGGCTGATACAAACCTGTGATAAATGACATTTAAATGAACAAAAACAAGTCCAAGCAAAATCAAATCAAAAAAGCTGCATAAATTAAAAGGATCCCCAGGGTACAGGCTATAATGTAGGATATAAAATGTGCCCATAGTTTTGGAGGTGATTGCATAAGTAGGACCCACATTGCAGTGGGGATACACCATCTATCAGTCTTAACCACCATTTGCCAGTCTCACATGAAGAAATTAACAAAAGAAATACAAATTACGAGGGTGAGATGTGGGTCCCACATCTATATCACCCTTCACAGCCTGCAGACAGTTGTGGGAAAGTGACTGCTCTCTAAAGTAAAAAAAAAAAGCAAAAATATAATAGAAAAAGAAATAAAAAAAAAATATTAAAAAAAAATGAAATAAGATACTACCACTTGGGGGAGGTAAGTAAGATAAACGTACTTCCTGAGGTTGGCATACCAGCCCCCATTATAGTAGTAAAGCACTAATTATAGTACTAAAGAGTTATTTTTATGTTTTACACTTCTGATGACCAAAATGTTATCAAACAGAATAATATGTACAAACTAGAACAAAACAATAAATGTTATGATGACATGATTGACCATAGAATGATTTGTTTTTTTTGAACAGCTTCAAATTTGAAACATTAGAATGAACCAAGATGTGGTGATTTTTTTTAAACAGCTTCAAACTTGAAATATTAGTATGAAGTAACATGCATTAAAAACTCATTTTAGTCACAGGAGGAAAAGCTAAAAATATAGAGGATCTTTCAACCTGATTTGAATATTTTAAAATGTTTTTATGAGTTTTTTAACTATCTTCAAATCTGAAGTATTAGAATTAACCAAGATGTATTAGTTTTATTCACAAGGAAATTTGTACATTATACATGGTCTTTCATCAAAATTAGAAAATTTCTTGATTTTCTTCTTATGTTAATTGAAAAATAACATACAGAGTATTTGTTTGGAAATTGATACAAAACAACCAATAAGAGTGCTTTTGAACTTTACCTGTAGGCATTTTAAAGTTGTTATTGTTTCTTCAATATTTTGTCTTACATCGATTTGCACAAGTAAAAACAGCATATATGTAACCTAGTGTGATGCTTATAAAAGAAAGTAAATTTTATTTAATGTACATGACCAGGTACAAGTTATTATAAATGGTATAGCAAAACTTGCTGTTCTGTCACCAAGTTTCAGTTGAAATGACATTTCATCCATCTCCAATCTTAGCATGTCTAGCATTTATGGTTACTACAGAAGCCTTCATTTGGTTATGAAACAAAATCTGGTGTATTAAGTAAACATTATGCATATAAAAAGGTTTAGATAGAAAATATAGTATTTTATTTATTGCTGAAAGGCAAATTTATAAACTTGAAATAAGCATATTTAGTTATTTGTATAGAATTATTCCTCCTCAAATTTTGCTTGTGAATATTGTCCATGGATTAATTTTTCTACTATTAATTTAATATTGGAAATAATTACCTAATTATTTTATAGTAAAATATTTTTTAATGTTTTTTTTTCCACTGGAATAGTTCAACTTATTTTCTCCTACAGGTTGATGAGACAGGAAAAGTTGTTGTTTCGGGGGGTTATGTGGATTTAAATGATCCTGTCATAGCCGTAAAGCCCAGCTCTGATGTACATAACGTAAGTATTGTAATTAGTTGAACTATTTATTCTCCTGTTTATTTCTTATACTTTTACTTACATTAATAACGAGAGTTAGTAAAGTTTCAAGTACTTAATATTGATAACTTTTTAAACTACTTTTGAAAATGGAGAGTCCAGAAAAGGTAACTAGGATAATATGGAATTGATGAAAAGCATAGTTATTTGAAATTTATTGAATGTGCAAAAGCCAAAGGAATAATTAGGTCTCAACTTCGAGAGGTGCTCAGATGAAAGTACTTGTCATTAAGTAAAAAATTCTATCAGTTTATAACTGAGAGTTAATGCTTTAAAATAACAAGGCAATAAATAACTATAATTGGCTGAAACATAATCTTCATAACTTGAATATGTGCTGCTAAAAATTACTTTATCTAGTTTTCTAAAAAAGAAGACATCAGAAAGTTGCCAAAGTTTTAAGGTAATTTTTGTTCAAAGTTTCATTTATATTTTTCTTTATGCTGATAATTTATGACAATTACATAAAATCTTCCCCTATTTCTTTTAATAGGAGCTTCCTGCAACCATCAATAGTGACTTGGTGTTTATAGAACTTGGTAAACGACTTCAAGAGATGCCTGATGCTGCAGCTAAAGCCCAGGCCATTTTTGAGTGGAATATTACCAAGAATGGAAAACCAGCCGCTCAATGGAGTAAGATTTGCTTGGGAATTAGTTATTTATTCAACTTATTAATGTAAATATAAGATTTTGGTTGAATTGTAAGTTGATGAGTTTGCTTCCTTTTTCTTTTCTTCTTTCAAAAAAGGTGTAAAATTGTAATGATAACCTCTTACCTTCCCCTTACTAATTCATAATTTGACACTACTAACAGCTTAAAATGTGATGTATGCAATAAGTGCAGTTTTCTCAGTGTATCTTTTTTGCTCCAAGTTTGTTGTTTCTAATGAAGATTAGAGTAAAAATGGAAGATCTGATATTGAATTAATAAGTTATGTATCATCTTAGCACTAGATCTGAAGAATGGTAAAGGTGAAGTCTACAGAGGATCCCCAAAAAATGAAAAAGCAGGCTGCATCCTGACCTTAGAAGACAGTGACATGGTTTCTATGATTACTGGCAAACTTGACCCTCAGAAGGTACTGTTGGAAAATTCATAAAATAAAATAACCTTATTTACACTGTAAACCAGAAAGCCTGTTAAAAATATAGTAATGAAAATTAGGGTTATGAAAGCAGGCATGGCCTTTGACTGAGTGCAGACTGGTGGAAAACTAAGGTAGGTTCTAAACTTCTTGTTTTTATGTGTATTTGTTGTCCATTGTTGTCTATTTTCTAGCAAAAGTAACAAAAATGTAAAAATTAAAAACTTATTAGGTTATACAAGAAAACTTAAATGAAAAATAAAGTTCTTACATCATCACTCCTCATGTTATGCGTGAATTACGTACTTGCATTAACCTGAATCATTTGTTTGCTATCCCACCCATTGATTTACTACTTGTCACATTAACTATGATGAAAAAGAAGTATTTTTATTCTGAGCATGTAAATCTCCTTTCAGTCTGACTCAGTATAGGCTTACAACACTCAAAGTTTTAGTATATGTATAGTTTCATGGTTACAAGGTCGGTCAGAGAGATTTAGTAAACTCTATATTTGGAATATCTTTAATTAATAAAATTTCTATGTCATTGGTCTTCATTTCAGATAAACTGCATTTGGAGACTATCATTAATTAATGAAATATCTACATCATAGGCCTTCATGTCCAATAACCTGTTTATATCAAGAACTTCTTTAGTTAATAAAACCTACATTCTCAATGGGCCTTATGTTTAGTAAACTCTAGACTGAGAATACCTGTAATTAAATAAACCTCCACTCTTTATATTGAGAATGTCTGTAATTAATGAAATATCTGCATCATGGGCTCTTATGTCCAATAACTTGTATATATTGAGAACATCTTTAGTTAATAAAACCTACATTCTCTAGGGACTCCTAATTTACCAAACTCTATATTGCGAACATTTTAAATTAATAAATCTCTACTTCATAGGCCTTCATGTCAGGCAAATTGAAAATCAAAGGCAATATCATGTTGACTCGGAAACTTCAGACTTTACTAAAGGCTGCAGAACATAAAAATCCAACTCCAGAACAAAAGAACACAAAAAGCAAGGAAGATGTGCAAGAAAGAAAACTAACTCAAGAAGTAAGTGATACATGTAAGAATTCACAAAAATATTTAATTATATCATTTATTTACTTTTACTTTGCAAAGCTAAATCAAGACTTAGTGTGGATACTAGTTTATCTGAAGTATGTTTGAAAACTAGAATAAGAAATTATTCAGCTTAATAAACCAAACATTTTACAACAGAAAATATGCATAAGCCATTATCCTTCATTGACACTGTCATCTGGTGGTACAGTGATAAGTTTATGGAATTATAATGATACACATCTGGGGTTCAATTCCCTGTGGTAGTCAGGGCACAGACAGTTCATTGTGTAACTTTGAGATAAAAACAAGCAACCAATAACACAAACTGTAAGTAACAAGCTAAATGTTTTGAATTCACGAATTTATCCTTTTCATTCAGTTACCATAAATCATGAAGCAGTTTAAGTTTTTAGCATATTTGTGTCTGAATAGTTAATATGTTTGAAATCCTTAGCCAACATAAAAAAAAACTGTCAGTTTCAGTCATTATTATGTCTGTATGGTAGTTTGGTATTTCATGGAATGTTTGTTACAAGTTTCTATAGGATTGGAGTTAATTTATATAAATCATTGTTTTACC
>NW_013666960.1:220012-224697 GCF_000517525.1 Limulus polyphemus
ACGTGTTGTAATATCGTAGAATCAAATAACCTTTCATCATGACTACGTAATCCTTTTGTATCGGGTTGGTCAAAGGGCACAGAGTTTCATTCAAAATTTAGTTAAGCTACTTTACTCAATGTATATGAATAAACGTGTTATCAAAGTTTAGTTAATAAATCAAATTTTAATATTATTTATGTCTTAAGTTTCATTTTTATAAGAAAATATTTGAAAAAATCCTCAATTTCTCCTAGTATGAAAATTTGAACATTTGTTCTCTAGGTCTTCCCTCTTCTCTAATTTATGTACTACCCCTCTGAGAAGTACAGAACTTAATATAAATTACTCATTATAATATAAATATTACTCAGGCAAAGTATATTTTATTATAGCCTTTAATCTTATTTGTTTACCGAGCCATAAACTAGAAAATCCGACCCACTTGCTATACCCACCTTTCACATCCTCTCTTTCACAAATTGCCAATAGTTTTATCTGATGTTTTATACTATATTATTTATAACCAATAGAAAGCCAGAGTTTTAATCTATCAAATGATGTATTATATTACATTGTTTTCTTTGCAGGGCATTGTCTACTTTGTCATCCAGTTTCAAATTTTTTCTCACAGGAATCATATTGATGAGCTTAGCTAAGTTTTGTATAATTAGAAAGCCAGAAAAATTATGATGGTTATAGGACAGTGTTTGTCGTTTGCATGTTATTATTCTATGTTCTTAAGTGCATTATATATTTAAGTAAAAATTATTTAGTGTAGTAGTAGTACCATTAGTATAAAAAAGTAGGCTTAACCTTCCTCGACAGTTGACAGCAAAAGAAACTAAGACCAGTAGAAAGTACTGTATTTCTTGTGTATTCTTTATTTATTATTATAAAAGTAACTAAAATGTCAAAATTAAAAACTTATTATGTTAGATTAGATAAGATAATGAAAATAATAATAATTCTTCACAAGGTATGCTTGCCAGCAGCTCATGTGTTACATTATTTGATATGATAATGTAAGCTGCACATTTGCCAAATGATTTACAACTTGTGTGGAAGAATTATTAGTTACACATGGTTGAAAGGTCAATAAAGTAATAAAATTAAGTAGAAAAGGATATATACTGTTTCGAGCTTTTAGCTATTTAGAATAAAAAATTGTGATTTCCTGTTACAATTTGCAGTAATTCTAGAAAGAAAAAAATTATAATTTACATTTATTTCTTAATTTTATATGGCATTTATGAGGCCAGTCAAATCGAACAACCCCATTTAGAGTTATGGTAGAGAAAATAAGAAATAAAATATTTTTTTATGAAAAAAAAACTTTTCATATATATTTAGGAGGTTTTAGAGGTTGCACAAATGAAGAAAAGTATTTTTAAACTTAATATGAAAATCACTTTGTACTCAAAACAGTCAGCACTCTGATTCCATATATTTATTGACACATTTTTAGTAAAAATATGTAATTAAAAATTTTAATTTTATGTCTACCAAAAACTTGTAATGTTTACTAAAAGCTTGCCAAATTTTATGAAGCTACAGAGTTATGGTGTGCATACATGGCTACATGGTGGTTACAAGATCATGTAAAATACACGAAACCCGTTGCAAAAGGGTTAACAAAACAAACTTGTATTTTCAGTCAAGATTACGGTTTTGGATACACAAATCAAAATCCCAGATTGTATGTATATGGAGGGAAATGTATGTATGTACTGAAAGATTTGGGATTGTTTTAAATGTACTATTTAGAAATCTGTTCTGTTCTCTGACTGAGTATTGACCACATCAAATCTCTTCATGTTGCCTTTTTGTTATTTATCATCCTCAGCTGAATATCATAAAAACATTGTAATAGAAGAAGTTTGAAGCATTCCTGTAGATTTTATTGATTTATGTAAGGAAATGAAAACATAGCATTGGGAAATTAGGTGCAAACTGTACATGAGAATTTCTAGTATGTTTTAAGAAAGAAGCACATTTAGTTAGAAATTTCACAGTCTCAACAGTAGCTCAGTTTATCAATAGTAAGTTTATAAAATATGATGATAATTTTTTTTTCACTTTTTGAATTTTTAAAATTTTTGTAAAACAAATGTTTCAGAATATAAAGTTTTATATGTGGACTGAGGTCTCGTATTTCTCCTGCTGTTTTTCATCATTTTGAGTCTATGTTTTGGACTCATTTTTGAGTGCTTCACTGTTAATATTGCAAATTTAATTCTTTACCAAATTCTGAACTAATATTCAAAATATGTTTTTAACTGTGGAACATCATCTATTATAATATAGTTGTATTCTAATTATTATTATTTTACAATTTTGTTATAGTTACTGACTTAAAACATGGGAATGGCTCTGTGTACCAGGGTGAAGCCAAACAGGGAAAAGCTGATTGTACCTTAACAATGGATGATGACATACTTGACAAACTTGTAACAGGCAAATTAGACCCACAGAAGGTTAGCTATTAAGATTTGAGGATTATAAGTGGAAATTATTAGTATAAACTTTTTTTTTGTTATGTCCACTTCTAATGTTGAAAAAAAATTTTGTTGGTTTAAAGTTAAAGAAAATTTAAACTGATTATTAATTGTATACACATTTTTTAGCCAAGATTTATTACTTGATTCTTATCATCTTCAAGTTATGTTTTTATCAATAAAAGTGGGATATAGGTTTTAGAATTAAATTATACCTTTTAGTAAAGCTCAATGCTGGTTACTGTTTATCAGTGAAAGATTAAACTAAAATTATTGGTAAAAATCAGATTATATTTTGTAATAAAACATTAATGCTGAGTACTATTTATCATTTCAGTTATTTTGTAGTTTTTTATTATAAAAAATGGTTTCTAAAAAACCATTAGGCAAAAAGAAAATTTAATTTGCAGTTTAATTTCTTGTTACTTAAGTTAACCAAGTTTCTTCAAAGTCTGTTGTAAAGAGAGCATTACCCTTATTTTGGTTGTTTAGCTAAATACTACTTTGAACATTTTGAAAAAGGTGAGATGTATTCTTTATGAAAAGTATACATTTTTTTTGTTTTCATTCAACTGATTATGCCATACCATCCATTGCATGGGTGGAATTTGGGACCAAAATGTGGGGAGGAGGAAAAAAAGTGTGATTTTATTATTGGGAATGTTGTGTGTGTATACAAAGTGGAAGAACTGCTTCCCTTTGCCCCTGCTTAGTCCTGCCTATGATCTATTGTTTTTATTTTGAGTTTTTTCTCAAAGTGATCTTTTTGTTTTATTAATATGGATAATTTACATCATGTACAAACTAACTTATTTGAAGCAATTGTATGAAAGTGCCCATTTAATTTTGTTTTATTTATTTCAGGCATTTATGGCTGGAAAGTTGAAGATTTCTGGAGATATCATGGCTTCTCAGAAACTGCAAGATTTGTGGGAAAAAGATGAAGAGAGAGAGAAACAAAAACCAAAAACAACTAAACCAAAGCCCACTAAATTTACAGAAGTAGGTTATTTTATAGGTTTTAGATTTCAAACTAGCTCATGAATAAACATGTCATTTACTTGATTATTTTGTGATGTGTTTTAGCTTGTAACAGTTGTCCTAAAAATTGATAAAAACAAGTATATGTTATGTTATACTTTGCATTTACAGAAACCAAATGTACAAACACAGTGAAGTTGTTTTATTGTTAATACTAATTTGCTGTAATAAGTTTAGAAATAGGCTTGGCTCATTATATGTTAAGCTCAGAGGGTTTTGCTATATGACATATCTATATATTTAAGGAGAAATAAAAAAAGGTGTATTTAAATCCAGAAGTACATTAATAATGCTTTGATACAGTCTCTAAAATGGAATTGTTTTTGTAAGTAATTGCATTTATCCAAATGTTTTACATGTCTCTACAAAGAAGCCATTTAAAACTGAACATATGTGTTTCAATAATGACAGTTTTGATGGTGCTGCCTCTATTGGATGATGATTTTTATAGGAATTGTGGAGATACATTATATTATTATTTCTACAATATATTTTTTTTCTTTGTCATGTAATGTCATTTGAAATTGAATATTTCAATAAGTATTAGAATATTATCCTTAAGCTGTAATAACTTATAAAGTAATCAGAGCTTACAATGGACTAAATGTTTTCTTAGAAATTTGTGTACTTTTTAGTAGAAAACATTAGCTAAGTTTCTTATTTTAGTAGTCACACTAGTAAACTCATACATATTTTTACATTTGAGTTTGTATGTTTACTTTAGTGGCAAGCTGAATAATGTATAATGTACTGGACACAATAAACAAAGCAATGCAAAAACTTGCTTAAATGTGTTTCTATAATGCTTTAATAATAAATATTGTATAACTTCACACTAAACTTTTTACTATGTCATTCACATTCTGTAACTCATCAATTCCAAAAGTGTGGTATAAACACACTACATGAGCTATTTTCCTTCAGTGACACTGTTCTGTACTGTGTCAGCACTAAGGGTTAGACTCCTTGCAGTGGACAGAGTACAGATAGTCCACTGTGTAGCTTTGTGCTAAAAATAAGCAAACAATCAGTAACACTAGCTGTCAGTGGCAAGTCAAAAGTTGGTAGTTACAAACTCAACTTCTTCATTTGACTACCAATAGTAATAAAGCAGTTTATTTTTTAATATATCTGTGTCTCAATAGTTAATATGTTTGAAATCCTTAG
>NW_013666960.1:225313-241014 GCF_000517525.1 Limulus polyphemus
AGATAACTGTTCTTTCATTTCAATGGTTCGGCTGGACTAGAAGAAATTAGAGTTGCTTAATTTATTAGATTTTTTGTTGTTTTTAAAATTAATATATCTAAAACTTTTACATCATTTTCATTGAAGATGAAAACTTTAACTTGGCAAATCAATGAATATCTGTGCTTTTATATAGTAAACTAATTCCAAAAGTGTGGTATAAACACACTACATGAGCTGTTTTCCTTCAGTGACACTGTTCTGTACTGTGTCAGCACTAAGTTTACAAACTTACAAGTATAAAATCCTGGGTTTGACTCCTTGCAGTGGACAGAGTACAGATAGTCCACTGTGTAGCTTTGTGCTAAAAATAAGCAAACAATCAGTAACACTAGTTGTCAGTGGCAAGTCAAAAGTTGGTATTTTCAAACTCAACTTCTTCATTTGACTTCATTTGTGTCTCAATAGTTAATATGTTTGAAATCCTTAGCCAACATTAAAAAAATTGTCAGTTTCATTCATTATTATTTCTGTATCGTAGTTTTGGTATTTTCTGGAATGTTTGTTACAAGTTTCTATAGGGTTGGAGTTAATTTATACAAATCATTGTTTTATCACACAGTTGAAAAGTACAGCAGTGTTTGAAGCTGTAGCTCGTAAACTAAGTGAGAACCCTGATTTAGTTTCTTCAGTCAACACAGTGTATCAGTGGAATATCACAAAAGATGGACAGGAAGTTGGAAGATGGAGTAAGTGTTTCAACTGTAAAATAAGTGTTATTATAAATATATATGTAAAATTCTGTGTATTTAGGTGGAGGACAGTAAATTATTTATAAGTTAAATCTGAGAAAGCGTTAGTAAACTATTTTCAGAAAAGTACATGGTTTCATTTGTTGTTGTTTTTTTTCATGTGAAAATAATAAAAATGGACTGAAAAACATTTATAGAGTAAATCACACAAACTGAGTTATATGTATTTTAAAAGCTTTATTTTACCAGAGGTGTAGAATCAAATAAATTAACTTGTATTTTCATTCAAGACTATATTATTGGATACACAAATCAAAGTCCCAGATTGTATGTATATAGCAACAATTGCTCAAGGAAAATAAATATGTATGTACTGAAAGATTTTGGGTTGTTTTAAAATGTACAATTTAGAAATTTGTTCTGGTCTCTGACTACCTCAAATCTTTTCATCTTGCCTTTTTGTTATTTACCATCTTCAGCTGAATATCTTAAAAACACTGTGGATAGAAGGAGCTTGAATTGTTCATGTAGATTTTATTGATCTATGCAAGGAAATAAATACATAGCATTTGAAATTAGGTGCAAACTGTACTTGAGAATCTCTAGTACGTAGGATCTATGTGGTTCGAAATTTCATAGTCTCAGTAGTAGCTCAATTTATCGATAGTAAGTTTATAAAATATAATGAAACTTATCTTTCACTTTTTGTAGGATTTTTTAAACATCTTGTAAAATAAATGTCAGAAAATTAACTGAGATATGTGGATTTCTGCTGTTTTTCTGGATTGCAAGATTACATTTTGAGCTCCTTTTAGAGCTTTCACCATTAATTTTCAAAACTGAAAACATAAATTCTGATCTAATATTCAAAATATGTTCTTGACCATGGAGCATTACCATATTCCAATTATTATTTTTTTACAATTTTGTTATAGTTACTGACTTAAAACATGGGAATGGCTCTGTGTACCAGGGTGAAGCCAAACAGGGAAAAGCTGACTGCATCTTAACAATGGATGATGACATACTTGACAAACTTGTAGCAGGCAAATTAGACCCACAGAAGGTTAGCTATTAAGATTTGGGGATTTTAAGGGAAAATTATTAGTATAGACTTTTTTGTTGTTGTTGTTTTTATGTCCACTTCTAATGATAAAAGGAACTTTTTTTTGGTTTACAGTTAAAGAAAATTTCATCTGATTATTAATTGTATACACATTTTTAGTGAATATTTTTTATTTGATTGTTATCATCTTGAAATAATAATTTTATCAGTAAAGATTAAAGTAAGATTAACAGTAAAACTAAAACTCTAATCCTGAGTACTGTTTATCATTTCAAATCTAAATGTGTTTTGAAAAACACTAGTCATAAAGGAAAAATTGATTCAGTATTATATTTCTCATTGTTTAAGTTAACCAAGTTTCTTCAAAGTCTGTTGTAAAGAGAGCATTATCCTTTTTTTAACTGTTTAGATAGGTACTACTTTGGATTTTTCAAAAAATATGTGATCTATTCCTTATGAAAAGTATATCTTTTTTCCATTCAGATGATTAAGATATACCATCTGTCGTTTGAATTTTGAGTTATTTTCTAAAAGTAATATTTCTGTTATGTTAATATGGATAACTAACATCATGTACAGATTAACTTACCTAGAGTCATAAGAAAGTGCCCATTTCATTTAGTTTTATTTATTTCAGGCCTTTATGACTGGAAAGTTGAAGATTTCTGGGGATATCATGGCTTCTCAGAAACTACAAGATTTGTGGGAAAAAGATGAAGAGAGAGAGAAACCAAAAACAACTAAACCAAAGCCTACTAAATTTACAGAAGTAAGTCATTTTATAGGTTTTAGATTTCAAACTGGTTCTTGTATAAACTTTAACGTGTGTCTTTTACTTGATTAGTTTGTGAAATGTTTGTTATTTTCAACATATGTCACAAAAATACCAGTCTAAAAACTAATATATTATAGTATGCTTACCATTTTTGGAAACCAATTATATAAGAATTATGAAAAATATTTTATGTTTAATAGTGTTTTGCTGTGATAAATGTATAAATAGAGTTTGCACTTTACTGACTCTGTTGTATAATTAAGCTCAGTGTGTGTTGTTATATGCAATATCTAAAGGTGTTTTTAAATCCTGAAGTACATTAAATATGCTTTGTTTCTGCTCCTGAAATGGAAATTTTTTAAACTTAATTATATATATATATATATATCCAAATTTTTACATGACTGTACAAATAGAAAATTCCTTTTAAACTTAAATATGCCTGTTTCATTAGCATTATTTTGTTGGTGTTGCTGGAAGATAATTTTATGAGTCATGAAGGTTCACTAAAGTATTGTTATATCTACTTTTTTTTTCTTCCGTGTAATATGATAATAAAGTGAATATAATAGAACCTTGTACTTAACCTGCAATGACTTGGTATAATTTACAGTGGGCTAAATATTGTCTTAGAAATTAGGGTGCTTTTCAATAGGAAACATTAGCCAAGTTTCTTATTCTAGTAGCCAAACTAGTATTTGATATGTATTTTTACATTTGAGCTTGTATGTTTACTTTAGTGGCAAGCTGAATAATGTATAATGTACTGGACACAATAAACAAAGCAATGCAAAAACATGCTTAAATGTGTTTCTATAATGCAGTGATAATGATTAATATATAACTTCACACTAAGCTTTCTTACCATGACCTAGTCATTCACATTCTGTAACTCAATAATATCAATTGATTTTAATTTTGTTAGAAGTATAAGTACATGTAATGTTTACTTTTTTTATGCTTCTTTTCAGCCTCTGTTGGGCTTGAAAAGTGAACTTATTTTCAAAATTTTTGCTGAACGTATCCCAGAAGAACCAGAACTAGCTAAAAAAATGAAGGTTGTTTTTCATTGGATAATATTGAAACAAGGGAAGAAAGCAGAAGAATGGAGTGAGTATGAAAGACTTATTTTCACCTGGAAAGAAACTGCAACTTATAAGTAACTTAACCCAGAGATTCTGAAATTGTGAGTCTCAAGAGATATCGAGGTTGGCTGCAGTAAAGACAAAACATATATATATACTTTTATTGTAAAATTACCGATAAAATAATAATCCTAAGCTGTCTTTGAACAAACAAAACAGTACACATATATAAGAGCACTAGTAGATTTTACTGAACCATACTAGAACAGTGATCTATGTCCCTCATTTGTGAAAGAGTCATAGAAAATTTTTTGCTATTCATGAGCTGTCCAGATCTATAGAGAAATTTAATGGAAGAATTTGCTTCAAATTAATAGTTTCGTTCTATCTTTGACATTAGAAATTTTTAATGTGTGATTACTTTAAACTGAATATTCATTAATAACTGTGAAAGTCTTATAACCATTCAATAAAACCATTAATAGAGCTAAATAGAGTAATTAATCTGTTCTCTGCACATTTTGTTAAAGTCCATACAAGTAAGTAATACAGAGAATTAGTTATGTTTAATTTTTGAAATGATGTCTAAATCATTTCAGCTGTTGACTTGAAGACACCAAAAGGTCTTATATATAGAGGACCTCCAAAACAGAAACCAGACTGTTCCATCACACTAGAAGATGAAGACTTGATAAAGCTCATGTTAGGAAAGATGAATCCCCAAAGGGTAATTACATATTCGTGAGAGGGTGTAACCATTAGTATTTGTAAATGTAAGGATTGTGATTATAAAACTTTTGTGTTGAGGAGGATAAAATATCTCTGTTTGACACCTAAAATGGTCTGTTTAGACCAAACACTTGGCAGTGAAACTATAAGCATGTACATTATTGGCAGTTACTAGTAGCTTAAACTTAAGACCTACAGCATTGATTTTTTTGCAGTAAGGGAGATATTTGATTTAAGTGTAAAGCATGTCAGACTTTCAAAATATATCTGTTATTAAAACTTTTATGAGAATCTCCTCAATGTTCTTATAACTTGCGATTAATGTGAAGATGTAATTAATTAGTAGTTCATGCTCAATATCGTTTTTATATGTAAAAGTAGTAATTTTGCAGACGTGTTAATATTTTGAAAGTTTTTGGTTAAACTCAAATACTTTGCTGTAATGCTAGTATTCTGCTGTCTTTTTACAGTATCAAGTTACTCAAATGTTTTAATATTAGTGTCATTCTACTACAGTTTTGTACTGTATCATGCTACTAAAATTTGTACTGTCATGTTTGTATCATGCTATTAACATTTTGTACTCTAATCTTAGTATAATGTTAATAAAATTTTGTGCAGCAATCTTAATATCATGCTACTGAAATACTGTGCCATATTCATATTATCTTTTTACCAAAAAGCTATCGTAGCATTAATTTGTGAAGAATCCCTTTTCAAAGTTTGGAAAAACATGAAATAAAGTTACATACCTTATGTGGAATTCTAGGGTTTGAACACACTTTTTTTTTGCACAAATCTGTTGCTTTTTTTTAATACAGGAAAAGCAATGCATAAAGCACCAAAAAAGCAATAAAAAAATTCTTTACCAACCAGGTCCCATTTCTATGTAACTTGGATAATTTAATATTTCCATAATTTTTAGTTGTAAGAGTCACAATATGGCTGAGTAAGCTTGTTACTTTTCTGTTTGTCATTATATTTTGTTCAATTAGCCTAACACTGGGCCATTGGACTCCAGCCATTACTTCCTTGTAATCAGTTTTAAATATAGGTTTTGTTTTACTCTTAGTTTCAAGCATTGTAACAGTAGATACCACTTTTTATGTTGGTATTAATAGGTATGTGTCATATTTTACACATTTCTGCAACATGCTATTAATGTTACTAGCAAAACCAGTAACAGGTTGTGTAACAAAAGACTCCAAGTTAAATGGAAGATTCTTTCCAGGTTTTATGAAATTTTTGAGAAGTAAAATGATAAAAGATTAGCTGCTTCTCAAATATAGTTACAATACAATTTTCTTTTAAGAATATGATGATTATAATAATATTCATCCCGAAGCACAAAACAAGGTTTAGAAAGAGATTTTAAATCCATCATCATACATGTTCTATGCAGAATAATAATCTTTTCGAAATAGAATGGTTAAGAGAAACCAAAAAGACCTAAGAAATATTTGCTTATTGTGTTGTGAAGTATTCGTAAACACAAGCACCATTGACTTTGCTCGTACACATTAAAAAAAGTATTACAGGTAAGATATGAAACATTTCAGTATAACGTAAACAAGTAAAAAGTTGATTTTTACTTTTTGACCTAAGTATGTAGCTCCGTTCACAAGTCAATATTTATTTATTATATAATAATTATGAGCAACTTTGATGTAAAACTAATGTTTTGTTTCAAGCTAATCAATTTGAAAATAATGACGGGTAGTTTCTGCTCTTTGTTTAGGCTTTTATGACAGGAAAATTAAAGTTGCGAGGAAATATAATGCTGACACAAAGAATGAATAAGCTCTGGCAGGAAATTATGAAATCTGGGCGTGCTGTTGAATTGCCACTTGTTGCCCCCATTTTATCGGAGGAAAAGGTAAGAAATGATTACGTTGCACAAGTTTGAAATCTTTAAATCCTGTTGTACGATTAAATTGCCACTTGTCCCAGTTTTATCAGAGGAGAAGATATTGAATTGAACAAGTTGGTAATCACAAAATCTGGATGTACCATTGAATTGCTACTTGTTGCTCCAATTTTATCGGGAAAAAGTAAGAACTTAGAAATCAAGACAGAATTAAAAGTGGTATTTTGAAACATAATGTTAATATCTATGAGCATGTTTATTGTCACGTTTGTTTAGGGTATATATTTACTTGTCTGTATCACAGATTACAGTTCCCACAAAGCTGTGAGTTTTATGAAACTAATTCTTTGTGCTTCCTATTCAGAATTTTGTTATAGCGAATAAAGATCATTTATATGTTTTTTGTGTTATTTATAACTGGAGTAAATTCATAGAAAAGCATGTAAAGGTATTAATTATTAGGTTAAACTTGTACTTCCAGTGTTTTTTGCAATTGATAGAAGCAAACATTGTGGTAGATTAATGGTAGGCTGAATTTATTATATTAATTAGTTAGTGTTTTATGCATGATAACATTTTATGTATGTGTAATAGCCTCTTCGTACAGACATCAGGAGTGATTACATCTTCCTCGATTTTGCCAAAAGAGTTGGAAGAACTCCAGCCATTGTTACTAAGACACAAGCAGTGTATGAGTGGAACATCTTGAAGAATGGATCGCCAACAGCCCAGTGGAGTAAGCAGTTGTGTTAATACTTAGTGGTTGATCACAGAATTTGTTCTCACATTGTTTTATGTTTTTCTTCTATGTCTGTGGAATTTATGTAAGTTGGCATAAATAATGTGTTAGGAAACAATGTAATAGAGTTAAAGATGATTTTCTAGTGACAGTATAATTATAGTGCATCTTTTGTCATAATACATTTGAATAAGGTCTTGACAGATGCTTTAACTTAATGTATAAGTTTTTTTGTTTGTTTTTTATGGGTTTTAGCTTTTTAGAGTGATATATATTTATATATAAACGTGTTCCAGTCTGTTAATACAGATTATAACTTCCATTTTTTAAGCATTTTAGTTTAAAACATAAAAGTAAGTGAACAGAGGTTCAGTATCTTCTTAAAGCATTCTCTCCAAACCAGTTTATTTAGTTATCAAAATATTCAACAGAGATTTATTAATGTTATTATGTGCTGTCAAGCATAATTATTTCGATAAGTTACAATAAACCAAAACTGTATTAATAACTGTGTGTGATATCACATTACAGTAATACTGATTCAAAATTTAAACCACACAATTTTCTACTGATCCGATTGGAGTTTCTTGTAAGAAATGTTTATGTATTAATATTTCAATTATACTTTGTTTATCGTATGCTGCTGCTAAAAAGGCCTTTATCAAGCTGTCTGTGTTTGAAGGTGCAGAGTTGTAATTGAAATTCTGTTTACTTCGTAATTCATGAAACAACAAATCTTAATGCATAGCATGTCTCATCTGATATTGAATTGAAATTGCAGTGTATATACACACACTTATAACTGAAAATCCATATTGGGCTAGCAAAGAACTATGTGATTTAACCAATAGTTTTACTGTGATACAACATCACCTCCCCTTCCACACCCATACATTTTTACTACCAAGTGTTCTGTGTTTGACAAATTATGTTTTTTCAAAGTTGTATTCACCCATTTTTAATCCATTTTGTTTGTATTTAATAACAGAAATTATTGATAGAAAGCGACCACTATTACTGCCCCCCCCTACCGTGGCACAGTGGTATGTCCGCAGCGGACTTACAATGCTAGAAACCGTGTTTCAATACCCATGGTGGGCAGAGCACAGATAGCCCATTGTGTAGCTTTGTGCTTAACTTCAAACAAACAAACCACTATTACTGAATTTGTATAGTGAATTATTTACATAGATTTATTTTCTTTAAAGAGAAATAAATAGCAGAATGTTTATAACTTTTGAGGAAACTAATTTTGTGATTGATATATAAATTAAATATTGTAAGTAAGGATGTGTGTATTATTGTAGTAATGATAGTTTATGCAGTAACTTTTGAGGAAATTCATTTTGTGAATAATATAGAAATTATAAATATTGTAAGTAAGGTTGTGTGTATTATTGTAGTAATGATAGTTTATGCAGTACTTTTGAGGAAACTCATTTTGTGAATAATATAGAAATTATAAATATTGTAAGTAAGGTTGTGTGTATTATTGTAGTAATGATAGTTTATGCAGTACTTTTGAGGAAATTCATTTTGTGAATAATATAGAAATTATAAATATTGTAAGTAAGGTTGTGCGTATTATTGTAGTAATGATAGTTTATGCAGATGTATCAAAGTATAATGTTTTATTTTTAGCTACTGATTTAAAGACTGGTATAGGAGCTATATATAGAGGAGCACCCAAAACTGGAAAAGCTGATTGTACATTAACCTTAGAAGACAGTGATTTAACTGAGATAGTTACAGGTGGAATGGATCCAAAAAAGGTTAGATTTTACTTATTTTCTAATTCTAAACTGTTCTGAATGTGTGGTTATTAAGCTGTAGTTACCATTATTATATTTACAAAAAAAAAACTCATTTTACACTAGGTCTATTTTATGCTCTGTCATGGAAAATTTACAATGATTTTTTTGGCTTTATATCATATTTTTCCCACCCTGTAATGGTTTTAAAACCAAACTATACAACCCTTAAAAAATATCCAAAAATCCATAAACAGAAATTTATTTCATTATGTATGTTGGTCCCATTCACCAAAGACATTAATATAAAACATTTTCAATAACAAGTTTATTTCAAATATTTCAGTTTTAATTTTAAGAGTCTGTTATTTCTGTAGTTGAAAGATAACTTAACTGAGGAATATCAAGAAATTAAAACGAATTCATCTCAAATTTCTGTCATGCCAATTTTCCAAGGATTTCAACATGAAGAAATGAACAGTTTCTTATATTTTAATAAATAATTTTGACAAGAAAATAAACATTGAGGATTTATCCAACTTTTAATATTGTAAGTTTTTAATTTTAACAAATAAATATCAGACTTTAATCTATGCAAGGTCCATGTAGCTTAAAAGCTTGTATGATTTGCTACTTGTGAAGAATTGTCTTTCAATTTTGAATGCAAACTAAATCTCTAAATAGATTTGTTTATTCAATAAAATTAACATTTCATATCATTTTTAATGTATCATGTAAGTTGTATGCTTGCAACCCTTGAAAGATTGATAACAAAATCAGTAATTTTGTTTCTTTGTCAAACACAATAAATTTACAGTTTAAAACAAATCACTGTGTATGTATAAAGAAGTATTGGGCCATCATCTAGTACATTTTGTAACACTTGCAATTTTGTACCTATACCAGAGATTCTAATTACAAGTGAAAATCTTCAAGAGGTAAAATTTATAAAAATTCTGTTTTTGAAAAAAAAAAACACTAATTTTTTTACACAAGTTTTTATTGATGGATTTTTCTCAAACACATTTTTCATTTATATGTTGCTTGGATGAAAGTTTATAAACTCATAAATTGAGCAAGAAGTATAATAAAAACTTATCTCTTGTTTTTGTCATTATAGGCAATAATGGCTAGAAAACTGAAAGTTAGTGGAAATGTAGCTTTGGCAGAAAAGTTGCAAAACCTGATTTCTCCTCAAGCTAAGTTGTAGAAGAAAATAGGGAAAAAAAAGTGTTTGAATCATCATTCCTGTTTTAAGAGAATTGTATGCGACTTAAGAGGGAATGTTTGTTTGATGAAATTTGTAATAATAATAGTCTGCATTATAGGCTCTTCAACAATTTGCTATAAATAATGGGGACATGGTTTAATAATATCCTTTTATATCTTGTGATACATTATAGTTATAAAATAATGGTTATCTTTAGGTTTGTATTACTCAACAGTTTTGGTAATATTGTATCAAAAGAATTAATAAGAATTATCTCTTTATGAACTGTAATAAAAGCACAATATTAATATAACTTTATTTTGAGAAGTGAAAAATCATAAATTGTCTTTTGTTTTTTATAAGTAATAAAAATGCTTATACTGAGAAAGACTTGATTTAGAGGAATTTTTAGGCAGAGTAGGTTGTAGTGAAGTTAAATTTTTTCTGGACTGTATCATGTTTTCGTCTCCATGCTGTGACCCTCATCAGGTCGAAGCATCTAAGTATGATGCTCTTTATCAACGCGGGTGCCCCCAGTGGCACAGCGGTATGTCTGCGGACTTACAATGCTAGAAACCGAGTTTTGATACCCGTGGTGGGCAGAGCACAGATAGCCCATTGTGTAGCTTTGTGCATAAATTCAAACAAACTTTATCAACGCAGAAGCCAAAACTTTAAACTTCAAACAGATGCAGTCCTACAACTCGCTGCAAACATTTTAGACGGGATGGATGATACAACAGTTCCATATACACATTATTTTCATTTGAAGTATATTTTGTTTAGTAAAACATACTTGAAAGGTCATAGCCAGTATATTACAGTAAATTCTGAGGTAATATTTAAAAAACGATTCTTTTTTCTTAAACTTAAATAAATAGGAAAATTTAACCCTAAAAGTAATTTTCAGTTTGTTAACATAGAAATCATAAATTCATGTATATCTTGTACATTTTTTTATTTCTATGTTTGATGCCTGCTGTAATTTTAATTTTGTATCATCAATGTTGTTTATTCACTTTTGTGTGGAACAACAGGTGTGATGATGTCATAAGTGTATGCATGAGATATATCAGACTTCAATTAATTAATATAATTAATAGATTAGTTTTTATGCTTACAGGAGTAATAAAATGAACTGCTGCTGTAGACTTGTTTATCTAGCAATTGCCTTTTTTTTTTCTAATAGTGGTCAAAAGATGTTGCTGTGAATATCATAGCCTAACTTTTAAAATTGATGGTTTTGTGAAAAGTAGTTTTATCCAAACAGACCATATTTTTGGTATCTATGACAACATATTCAGTTTCAGTCTTTTTTTTTCTTCTCATTAAGTAGTAGCTCCTTCAAAGTGTATCATGCAGTATTCAATGTGTTTAGAAATCAAATATCTGAAATGATCAAAATTGATTGTTTCTTTAAAACAGTTATCATTGTTGTGGTATTGTATTAATATTTTTATGAATGCTTTAGAAATTGTTAACATAAGTTTGAGCTAGGGTGATTCAATACCATTTTGATTCAGACACTGAGGGGTTCCAGGTAGGTGCCTTTTAGAATACTCATATTGAAATGGTTAAAGTATTACAACTATTAAAATATAAGTTTATAATTTTAGATGAAACAGAAGCTACAAATATTTGTAATCAATACTATATTTACTGTTCTAAGTTACTCATTAGTCATTTTGTATTATATTTGTTTTTTAATCTTGGGAGATTGTACCTTTTGGAAGGTAAATATAAAATTAAGATGAACTCATGATAAGAAATTAAAAGGGCATTTTGTACTCCTTAAATTCCTCAGTTCTAGGTATCAGTTATTGAAAATGAATATGTTATAATCAAAATATTAGTTTAACCTCTTCACTAAATGAAAAAGGTAATTGGTGAATCATAGTATGAATAGAAATTTTGTGTATAGGTTCATGAATTTGGTCAAAGTTAAAAAATCAAATGATGTAATTTTTAAGCACCTATAACAAATGTAAAAACAATTATTCTTCAACATGTCTGAAACTTATTTCTCATTTTTCAATATGTAATGTTCATATTATAAGGAATAAATTTTGTATAAAGTCTTTGTTTTGTTTTCACAAAGTATAAAAAAAATGGGGAACAGTGTTATGTTGTGTTAGGCTCATAATATATCAATAGTTTTATATATATATATAACACTTGTGTATGAACATTTCTCATGTAGCTAAACATGTAGTTTTGTTTTTGTTGATTAACCCTAGTAATTTCCTGGTCAATAAAAAGTATCACACTTGCAGAGGACAGAACAAAAAATAAAACGAAAATAACTTTAAAATCATAGCTAAGACATTATCATTATTGTAGTTCTTAAGCTACATGTATCACAAGAACAATAACTGTGGTAACACTTGCTAAGTTTGTACTATAATTTGTGTAACTGTTTTTACCTTAACCAACTTGGTCATACAGTGGTTTATCCTGCACAGAAATAGTTAAGATTTATTAAAATTAAAAAATCACAAAATTTTATTGTAGCTTTTAAATGTCTAAATTATTACAATAGTATTTTTATGCCCATAGTGTAGATACATAGTTTCACAGTTTCATATCCTCCATTTGAACACAGGCAGTTATGACTACATTCTCAAGTAATAATTCAGTGGCATCTCGAAACAAAAGAATTGGTGAAAGAAAAATCTTTTAATTTTATGTGCTTTTTGGCCTATAAGCTGTAAATTCTATACAATATTCTTTATGACAAAAACTCTCAATTACAGGCTTATTTCTGTATGAGATCAGTGAACAATGATTTGTTGCCCAACTTTGAGGAAAACTTTCCTAATTCACAAATAGCTGTTATTCTTCCTACACCAGATTAAGAAGTATCCCTCCCTTCTCTGGATGGAGGTAAGTCCTGCTTTGAGACTGACACCCCTTCATTGATGGTATAAACCCAGCTAGCTCCTTCAGAGTAAATGAGGTCAGTATTGATAGTGTTCTCTCAATGACTGATGTGTCCAATGGAGGTCAAATTAATTCAGTGAAGAAAATGTGGTACTGATATCAAAAGAGAAACTTAAAATAAATTAAAAAATGACTCATGAAATTAACAAAAAATCTGATTGTAGGTTAACCTTTTTTGCCTTCAAATCCCATGAGGCAATATCAAAAGATGTTGGGAACAAGCCCAGATACTATCAAGAGTGGAGCTCCAAACCAAACTACGTAAGTTTTAACAATCTACCCCTCCCACTAGAGCAGATTTGAGTATACAAATAACACTGTCAGAAGATGGCCACCAACAGGACTGAGGCTTGGACTCTCTACAATGGATATCAGAAGGGCCAAAGCCAAAGATGTTTTCAAAACCACCACACAGGCTAATCATAACACTGGTGAAGCTAAGGTGATGGAGAATGGAGCCATGTGCTGACTCTGGTTGAGTTGTAAATTTATCCCTCCCTGATTTATAGGTATGTTTTGCCTTTACCTAATATTTTAATTCTATCATTGAACTAATTTCAGGATGTATTTTTATCGCTTTCATTATTAACCTAATTTTTTTTTGTGTGTAACTTGTTTAGTTTGTATTTTGATTGTGTTTCACTTCTGTTCAAATGAAAGGGGGATTTACTGTTGTTTTTTGTGATTTGTATGTACCTTTGAAGGGCCCATTTTGTTGTATTTTAAATGGAGTTTTGTGCATTTTGATATTTTCTTGTGAAACAAGTTTTCTTTTACTTTTTTTCATTGTCAAATGGTTCATTTAGTAATTTTCGCTACTTGTGTTATGTTAAATTATAATTATTAACTTTGTTAAAAGGTTTTCATTTTTCTATGTTTACCTTTATTGATGGGCTTAATTCCATGTATTTCATTGTGAAAAGGTTTAGGCTTAATATGTAATTCATTATTACATGCCATAGTCTTTTACAGAGTGCCATTAAGCATAGTATTTTGTATTTGATGTCAAGAGTTCTGAAGTATTCATTGCACTCTTCATTGCTGATTTAGCACCAGTTCATGGTAAATACCAGATAAAATATACAGGGATACTGAAAAAAAATTGTAGATATGCATTTCAGTGGTTCTAGAAGTTATGCAAATACAATATGGACAAAAGTATTTTTATTCTTCACATGAACATCACCTTGCACTACAACTTGTTTGAGTCTGAATAAGACTGACTGTCTGTTGACAGAGATATTTTGAGTACAAATACTTTTGTAACACATCTTATTTTCTGTGTACAACAGACTTGTACATTTTTCTCAAAGTTAACCACATTGTTTTATAGATACATGTAGTAAATTTGGAATTATAGCCACCATTCTTTCTCCAATACAGGGTCAATTCAACATACTCGCCCCCGCCCCCTGCATATTGGGTTAAGGGATTTCATTTCTAATTAATTTAAACATAATAATCATTATTAAAGTTATTTTTCTGTATATATGTAATTTTCTATGAAGAAGGGCATTTTTGTTTATGTGTATATTTGCAATCTTTTGTGTTATGTATTGTTGTAAAATGTTATTTCATTATTTGTTTTAATGTGTTACATTTTTAAATCTATGTAAAGGGTCTTTTAAGTTGTAGTTCTTTGTTTAAGGGTTGTGTCGTCCATATTGTGTGTAAATATTTGCAGGGATGAAATTTATGTACTTCTTGACCATGTCACAAGTGGAAGGTTAATTGGTTTTATGTTTAATTGTCTGCTTGAGGAAAAGTTGAAACAGAGAGAGAGAGGCAAAAGTGTGGTATGCAGGTGTACTATGCATTTTCTACCATCTTATTTTAATGTAAATATCTGTTGCTCTCTAAAGATAATACCTGTTCCACCCATGGGTGATTAGCTGTAACACTGCACCAAAAATATAGATGACAGCAGTGTCCTTCACTGGAAGATGAGAGGATATAGTATCCCACGTTCAATGAGAATGAATTGGATGTTTCCTGTTAAGTAAGAAACTTTGGGTGTATACTGTCTACAAAGGCTGTCCTACAGTTTGTTGAGGGAAGAATATCTGTTGATCACTCCAAGAGTCCAGTAAAAGGCAAGCATGCACAGTTTTGTCTTTTATAAATATTGTTCTCATTTTGTTACACATAATGTCCAGCATTTTTATTTCTTAGCTTCAGTTTAGTATCACTTTCTGATTTATCTGTCTAATCTCTCAATTTTAAATACCTACTTACTACTCTATGGAAATCAGTTTAACCTGAGAACACCATATATTTATTAAAACATTAATTTGATATCAAAATATTTATATTTTTCCTTCCTCCATTTCAAGTTTTATTACCTTTATATTAACTCAATTTGATGAGATACTGATATTTATCACAATTACAGTTTTTCCACACCCATTGCTAGCCATTACTAAATAAATTGTCACCACAATTGAGAAGCTGTAGAGATATTAATTAGTTATGCTAACTAAAAAAAAAAATTGGGCAGCTGACAGAATTTCTTTAGTGAAGTTGTGTCCAAATATGCCAACTACTCACTAGTTAAGTTACATCCTTTTTTACCAAATGTAATTATCAGCGAGTTTACAAACGTTCCAACTGAAAATTTTCAAATTCATAAATATTACCATAGTGTTATGAGCAACAGCTACAAAATTTCTGTGGTTGGTTTAATCTACTAATAAGTCCTCCCTTTTCCACAGCATGTATTAAGGGTGTAATGGTTTGGCTTCAAAGTTCTAATAAATATAGAATGTTTAAACTAGGGCTGAAACGAATATCATGAGTAGTGCTTCGAAG
>NW_013666960.1:241942-259310 GCF_000517525.1 Limulus polyphemus
TCAAATAGTGCACATGGCTCTCCTATGGTCGTGAAGTTTGTTATAAAAACTCCAGACGTCTGAAACCTTTTTTACAACTACTTCCAACCGCGCCCTTATCTGACGCCATTTTTTCTAATCAAAAATTGTATGCATAGCACATGCGTATAAATAAACGTGCGAACATTTGAGTGGGCACTGGCAGATCTGAAGCCTCTGTCAGCTTCGGAATATTCGAATACTTCGTCTCAGCCCTAGTTTAAACATGCTTGTCCAAACAACAGGATACACGGTTTGAACTTAATCTTTTCAGAGTATACTTTGTGAGAGATGTATATTATATAGGACAAAATCAGACTACTTGAAAACTTAATAACTTTGTTTCATAATAAATGAAGTTAATTTAAATATACATTTCTTTTTACAGTGCAAAATACAAGATATTTTAGCTTAAAACTAATTAATTTGCTTTGAGCAAGGATAAATAACTGGTATAGAGGTAAATAAACTTCAACTGCAAACAAAAGCCAAAATTTAAATTTAAAAAAGGCCACAAGAAGTGCAATGCAGCTAAGTATTTTAATCAACTTCTTCAATGGTTGGACCAGCACCAGCTGCACCACTCCCTGGAGCTGCTCCACCACCAGGCATGCCTCCTTCAGGAACCCCACCAGCTTGATACAACTTTGTAATGATTGGATTACACACTCCCTCCAATTCTTTTTGTTTGTGATCAAATTCATCTTTTTCTGCCAGCTAAGGTGAAAGGAAAGTGTCACTTGAAATTAATTCTTACAACATTAATAATACCCTTCAACATTATGTTAAAAATAACATGAGATGATTATAAATTAATGAGAGAGAGTGAAAAAAACAAACTTTAATGTAATAACAATGGAAGAACAAGATATTAACATCTAGTTTTTAATTTGAGTTCAGAGATTAATCCTATAAGAAAATCTATTTTTATCAATTCCTTGATGCTTTGGTTTAAAATTCAAAAGAAATACTAAAAAGGTTCTGTAATAACAGATAATCACACACTCACATGTATAAACTTAGTACTAGATATATAATTGAAAATTTTTAATTTTCAGCTTCTTACAAATTTTAAGTATATTAGAATTCTACAAGGTTTTTTTTTATTATGTATAAATTTTTTATTTCTGTCTTTATGATTTTAACCATGGACTGTATAGTTTGCTGTGATTTTAAAATGGGAGTTCATATATTTTAAAATATTTGTTTTTAGTATTTCATATATTATTGTTACATGTTACATTTTCAACAGGACTTACTTGGTTACTGTCCAACCATTTGATTATTTCCTGAACTTTATCCAAAACCTTTTTCTTGTCCTCCTCAGAAATCTTGTCCTTCAGCTTCTCATCCTCCACTGTAGATTTCATGTTGAAAGCATAACTCTCCAATGAATTCTTGGCCTGTATTCTGGCTTTCTGTTTTTCATCATCTTCTCTATAATTTTCAGCTTCTTTTACCATTCTTTCTATTTCTTCTTTAGACAGACGACCCTTGTCATTAGTAATAGTGATCTTATTCTCTTTTCCTGTGCTCTTATCCACAGCAGTGACATTCATAATGCCATTGGCATCTATATCAAAGGTAACTTCGATCTGAGGAACTCCTCGAGGTGCTGGAGGTATACCAGTTAACTCAAACTTGCCCAACAGGTTATTGTCCTTAGTCATGGCACGTTCACCTTCGTACACTTGGATAAGCACACCTGGTTGGTTATCCGAATATGTTGTAAATGTCTGGGTTTGTCGGGTTGGGATGGTAGTGTTGCGTTTGATAAGAGTGGTCATTACTCCTCCTGCTGTTTCAATACCCAAGGAAAGGGGTGTAACATCTAGAAGCAATAAATCTTGCACCTGCTCTGACTTGTCACCACTCAAGATTGCAGCCTGCAAAGTAGTTGTACTTGGTCAAACAAAGACAGCCATGCAAGGTTACTTTTAACCAGTAACCAATTATGTTACTGGAAAAAGAAAAGTTGCATAAATAAGCTGTAATACTGGACTGGTAAATATTATATTCAATTCTTGTATTAAAATCATTCGAAAACTTTAGGCTCCTTAACATTTTCCTAAGAACACACAACTTTGAACACTCATTTGTTAAAACATTTAAGCACAAAAGATAGAATTTTTGAACTTGAAGAAAATTGCTTTAGGCATACACACATTTATTATTTTTATAAAGTTATGTGCAATGCAAAATGTAAGATATTTTAGGTTAAAACTTGTCATTTGCTTTAAACAAGAATATACAAGTTGTGTAAATTCTTATGACAAGAACATACTCCCTTTATCAGTTAATTGCAAGTTGTACCATCAAATAATTCATTAATTTATATAGTTGAAGATAAATTATCTTACTATAGATGTGTGTTTATATTTTTCTTTAGTAGATTAATAACATTGCTTATACATTTTAAAGTATTATTTTATTTGTGTGTTGCTGTTGAATTTCATTTTGAACTTCAACTATTTTAATGTATTTTTTGAAGTGAATATAAAAGGATATCCAAGTGACTTACTTGAACAGCTGCACCATATGCAACAGCTTCATCAGGATTGATACTTTTGTTCAGATCTTTACCACTGAAGAAATCCTGAAGAAGCTTTTGGATTTTTGGGATTCTGGTAGATCCACCTACAAGCACAATATCATGAACTTGACTTTTATCTAGCTTTGCATCCCTCAAAGACTTTTCAACTGGTTCAAGAGTGCCTCGGAAGAGGTCAGAATTCAATTCTTCAAAACGAGCTCGTGTAATAGTTGAATAGAAGTCAACCCCTTCAAACAAAGAGTCTATCTCAATGCTAAAAATGAACAAAGAATTAATTACAAATTAAGTTTTATAGCTGACCAATGTATTGAAGATTGGTTTTTATTTGATGTTTTTAGATATCAAAAACAATACAAAAGAAATAGTAGTAACCAATTTCAGCTACTGTGTAAGCTAGATAATAATAAAAACAAAGAGCAGATATAATATATATATGTTAAGTATCTTAAGCATATTACTTTCACTTTGTCTCTCACTTACACCGCATTTTAAACCTATATATATTTATTTTTTGTTGTTGTTTTTTGTAGCTTAAACACTGTTTAGGTGAATTTGTCTTCTCACAAATAGTATTCTAGAATTAGTAAGAAGACTTATCAGGTGGCAATATATGGTGCATGTTGAAAAGTTTAATAACTATTTTGGGACTTCTACACGTAATTAACTCAGTTATTATAATAGGTTATTTGTTTTGAGTTTTTGCACAAAGCTACCAGGATCTACCTGTGCATGGCCATCCATAATTTTGAACTGATAAAACTGGTGGGAAGGTCACTAGTCAAAAGCCCCCACCACCACCTCGTGTCTGACCAGAAAGTGTAATTTGAACACTATTATATTGCACCTACAGCTCCAAAGTGCAGAACACACTTCTGCAGCAATGGGACATGAACCTTAAACCCTCAAATCCACAGCCCAAGCACTTTAACCATAAGGCTACACCTGACCCTACTAAAATAACTCTAATTTAAAACTTAGGTAGAAGCTGTGATAACAGGGGTTGTTGTTTTTTAACATTTTTTCACTACAGTACATAATGCTTTTTGTACCAATTTTGGGAAGTATACAAATATTTCACTATAATAATATTATTAGTATTAATGATAACAGTATTTGGGGAGTGGGAGTGGAATTGCCAGCCTGATACCTTTTCAACAGCTGAATCATGATTAGGTTTCCAACAGGAACACCTGTGTGGTACAGGATGGTGCTATTTGTTTTCTACCCCTTAGTTAACATGCAATATTTTTCGACATACAGAATCAACCAAGTAAACAACTTACCTTCTCTGTATCCTAGTTGTGCATGGTACCAAGATTACTCTTAACTGGTCATTAAATGAAAGGTAGCTATAACTTCATTTGTGATGTCCCAAAAGAGATAACTATTTTAAAAGTGGTCTTAAAATGTGGGAGTAATCTGTGAGCCCTGAGCTACTGTTCTTTGTTCTTGTTTTGCTTTCAAGTATAAAAACCCAGGTTTTCCAGATAAGAATTTTTTAATATTGTTTGTGAGATTTAGACACTTTTAAAAGAGCTTTTATTTTGAGCCTTTAACTAGTATGTTGTTTTAACTGTGAGTTTTAGCTTCTCAGAGTTGGCTCACTTTAAACTGTTGTGAGAGGCCTAATAAACATTTCTCTCTCTCTCTCATTCTCTCTTGCACACAAACACTTTGATTTTTTTATTTAAAGATTGTGGATCTTGTACACCACATCTTTCTTTCTGTTAAAAACACAGGGAAAAACAAACTTTTTTTTTGCAGATTCTACTCCATTACTCTGTTGGAAATCATGGTAACAATGAGTTCTGGTTACAGTAAGGGACAGCATGTAAAATAGTTATATACTACATACACTAGATTTACATAATGTTTACTGTTCTGTGTCCAGTAACTTAAATCAGATTTAAAATAATGCATACTTCATTAATTGTATTAATTTAGTTGAGGTATATTAATCCTTTTTTAGAAATAACCTTAGACCAAAATAATGCATACTTCATTGATTGTATTGATTTATGTGAGGTATATTACACTTTTTTTAGAATTAACCTCAGACCAGATTAAGTGAAAATGCAATTAAATGGGTAATTGAAGATTCATAAGAACACTAGTTTGACATTCCCTTTTTCTTCAAGATCGATGATAGGACAAGTTTATCATCTTGCAAATTTCACTTCAATTTGCACAATAATCTCAATCTCAGTTTACCTAAATGAAACCAACCAAGGGTTAAATATATCTTTTGTCATGGGTAGAGTTTTATATTTTCTCCTGTATCTTAGACACATCTAGTAGATAAAGAAAATTTTCATGATATTCCAAACCAGCAAAACATTTATGACATACATGTTTCCAATCACACAAAAATAACCAACCTGGCTTGAGAGCTGGAAGAGAGTGTTCGCTTGGCTCGTTCACACGCAGTTCTCAATCTTCGTAAGGCTCGTTTGTTAGTAGTAAGGTCTTTTTTGTGTTTCCTTTTAAACTCTTGAACAAAATGATTGACCATGCGGTTATCAAAGTCTTCTCCACCTAAGTGAGTATCCCCAGCTGTTGATTTAACCTCAAAAATTCCATCTTCAATGGTCAAAATGGAAACATCAAAAGTACCTCCTCCAAGATCAAAAATTAAAACATTCCTCTCACCTGTGCCCTAAGAGAAAAAAGCAACAAAAAACTTAAAATTAAAGATTTCAAAATGTCCATGTAAAGTAAACAAAGCTTGTATTTTTTTTAAATTCCTTATCAGATTAAATATTTAATCAATGTCAATTCTTCAAAACTCATTAGCATTACTTCTAGAGCCAATAGGTTCTCTTATATTAAAGCATACACAAACATAACTGCTAATATACCTAAATAAAGCTCACCTCAGGTACTCAGGTAAAAAACAAGATCTCTGTAACCCTAAGTCTGCATAAATCTATCTTGTTGAGACACACAACCCCTCTTCTCCATAATTACTCATTCAACCCTTAAATATTGTTAGGATTTATTGCCCACACCTGAAATATAGAAAGCCTCAAACTTGAGAGTTAAATGTGTTTTTAAATTATTCATATAAAAATTTAACTAAAATACCATCAATGCTGCTATTGATACTTTTAATTGCTGCATGTATCTCCAATATATATTTTACACAGAAATTTGACTATTTCACCCAGTATTTTAGTGAATTCCTTACATAGTGTTGAATGAGACAAAACATAAATGTAATATAACAACCCCCATCTGGCAAATTGTTTCAGACAAGCCATTATCAACATTATAAGCTACCACATTTGTGTAAAAAAAAAAAGAAAGAAAGAGTACATCTTCAATTTGTAAACTAAACTATGCTTCATCTCCACAAAATTCTTAATCCTTAACAATCGTTCCAGTTTTAGCTCTAGTTTTATATGCGCTTCACTGCTTACAAACTGTAGTATTCTTTGAGAAAATCTTCCATTGCAAAATACAAATAAACTTTAAATGCTTCGTTGTGATCATCAGTAACTTCTGTGGTCCTCAATCGTTTTTACATGCATAATTATAAGCATAAAATTAAAAATCACCAATTACAACACCTTTTTATCTAGGCCATACGCAATAGCTGCAGCTGTAGGTTCATTAATTATACGAAGTACATTCATTCCAGAAATGGTTCCAGCATCCTTCGTAGCCTGCCGCTGGGAGTCATTGAAGTAGGCAGGTACAGTGATTACAGCATTTGAGATTGTCTTCCCTAAATATGCCTCTGCAATTTCCTTCATCTTAGTTAAAACCATAGAAGAAATTTCCTCAGGGTAAAATGATTTGACCTCCCCTTTGTATTCTACCCTGATCTTAGGTTTTCCTCCATCATTGATTACTTCAAATGGCCAGTGTTTCATGTCCTGTGCAACTGTTGGGTCATCCCACTTTCTGCCAATGAGGCGTTTTGCATCTGTGAAAGGTATTAGGGAAATGCTTATGGGTAATGCAACCACAGTTTGTAAAAATATTGTAACACATATACAGTGTACAAGCATCTACACACAAAATATCTCAAAGTGACAGTTGATCAAATTACCTTAAAATCTGATTTAGCAATTATATATGAAATTAATAAAAAGAACTATAAATTAAGTTAAATATTTAACTATAAATAAAGCATATTTGGGCTTAATACATGTATAATTACATCACATTTAATATACACAGATATAGTTTATTACTATCAAGAAAGTTTTTATAAAGTGCTTTAAAAAGTATAATACCATATGATTTACAACAAAATAAACTAAAAATTTGTAAGTTCTACCTGAAGGTTAGCATTTGCTTTATTATGTAGTTTAAGTTTGATACTTACCAAATACAGTATTATTAGGGTTCATTGCAACCTGGTTTTTAGCTGCATCCCCAATAAGTCTTTCTGTATCTGTAAATGCTACATAACTGGGAGTAGTGCGGTTTCCTTGATCATTAGCTATTATTTCTACTTTTCCATGCTGGAACACTCCCACACAAGAATATGTGGTTCCCAAATCAATACCGATAGCTGTTGCTCTGGCCATAATCTTGAAGGGAAAACAAAAACATATATATATCAAGAATTATTCTTAAATAAGGCATAGTATAGACCTGCTTTTAGAAAATCTGTTTGTGGACTTTGGCCAATGTTAAAGTACGTATTTCAACGTCTTATCATAATTCACTTTTAAAAATTAGAAAGTGCTTTATCACCACTATGATATAACAAGTATATTTTTAAGTAAAGCACTGTAAGCTCCTTTATTTAAATCATATGTGTGTTGCATTTCAAACTGGTTACATTTGATGTTACTGTAGGTTTAAGGAAGTGTCCAACAAGACAAATAATTTAGAAAGCTAAGTTTGGGTCAAAGATTCAAATTATTGTTATAACTTTGGAATCAAAGAAACTCTGCTTGAGGCCATAGACAAAAGCTATTGAAGGAATTACCCAATTAAGAAATTATTTGATGACCCCCATTCTCCAGCACTTGATGTTTCTCTGTGTAATAACTTCTACCTATAGAATCACTAACAATCTTCACTAGAAACTACAATTAAAAATATCATAAAAAGCGTCTATGAACACAGTGGCCTAGTTTCATCAGTTGAGTATACTTACTGATACTAAAACTTAAAGGGATCATTTCAAAATATGTAATACTTCAAATATACAATACCTTTCTCAGCCTTGCACTTGTGGCTATAATTCCTAACAAGTTGCATGTTTTGTAAACAAAAAATAATAATGGTAAACTAGGCTAAATTAACATATTTGTAAATGACTTAAATAAAATGGATAAAAATTATAACTTACTCGCATAATCCTTTTTAAACCATAACAACTGTTGTTCCCGAAAACAAATAATATATTTAGCATTTAGACCAGTACTTTGTCTTTTGTATCCCAGCCGGCCTGTTAAGCCCTGGTATTAGTGAAAGGCCTCGTCAGTAGTGGATAAATTGGGTTATGTTGTGTGGTTAACATATTATAAGAATATATATTAACATTCTCGTCTGCGTTCACTCGTGGATTCTTAGAACTAAGCCTTTATTGTACATTGCCTGCTAAAAAATACTGTTATTATTAATGGCTGGAAACGGCTTGAATGGGTAATGAAGAAAACTTTAATATAAGTTTAAAATAACAGCAAATGTACGACGTTTCGACAAGATTTTGTCATCATCAGGTACCCATTCAAGCCGTCTCCAAAGTGGAGTTCCTCGTCACCGAATTTGAATACTGTTACTATGTTTATTAATGCAAGACGTACGCTTTAAAACAAGTTTAAAATGTTTAGAAAACAGTAATTCAAAAAATTAACGAGAGCCCAAAATAAGAAATCCTACAACCCATGCGTTTTTGAAAAATAGACATTTCTTGAAATTTAGTATGCACCTGATGAAAAACGACTACCTTTTGAAAGTATTCGAGTCATACTTATACTACGGCTTCTTATTTTTGTTTTAAAATAAGTGTTACTACGCTTGATATGTTATGATAATAACAATGCCATACACTATTATTAGAAAAAACTTTTGTTAAATCTCTTTTCTACAGATTATGTAGTGAGACTGGAGTGTAATTTTTTAACAAGATTAAATAAATTATTCCTGGAGCACAGTAGTCATTTTTAATTATTTTTTTTTATATAAGTTAGCTATAACATTAACAAGTTTTGTTAACTTTAACTCAATTACAAAATACCTGATAGTGATACGGCGTTCTAACACCAGTTATTTAACCAGCAAACACGGATAATTTGGGTAGCTATCTTTTAAATTTAGTTTAAACCAGAAAACAGTCCTAATCTTCAAGTTCCTCGCCCAACGATACTCTAGAACAGTATGAATGTCCAAATATAGCGAGACAGATTAAATAGCTTTATATTTGTAATTGGCAACGGATGTGACGCACGTTCGAGAAAATTCAACACGAGACTTATACCTTTTTGGTGCTAAGAGAAGAGTCTGATTATGTTTGGCATGTTTTCCAGCTGTATTACGGTTTGTCACGTGACAGTTAAATATTACTAGAGCAAGTTTGGCATAAGAAGTTCGACAAACTTCGTAGGCCTAGTTAGGATGCAATTCTATGCTAGAAAATTTAGTATTTCAAAAGTATGGATAAAAATAGTAATATTTGTGAAGGCTTTAGGTCAACGATTTCTGAGTGTGATTGGGGTCACCAGAATTTTACTAGCGTATCTTAATATGTACTAATTTTTATAATTGCAGATTATGCAAACTAAGTAACTAAACGAAGTTAACGCCAGTAATTTAATTTTACACACAAATGTTAGTTTTTTCGCAGTGACTAGTTATAATTTGTGAAAAGCGAGAAAGAAAAATGTATTATAAAAAAGAGAAGGTTTTACCAAATATTGTTTGGGCTGACTGTGCTGTGCCCCTGCTAGTATTGAACCCCAGTTTTTAGTCTAATAAGTTTTCGAACTTGCTGCTGAGTTAGCGGGGGATGATACTAAATATTAATACTAGGGGTGCGTATCTCATCATTGTAGTCAATACGATACGTATCTAGATACAGAAGTTTTACAACGATTTGTTACAAAGTTTGACAGTGTTGTCTGTAACTTATTATCTATATTACTAACATTGTATCATTTGAGTACTTCACACTTTAAAGTGCTTTTTCAAATTCTCAGGTTTGATCAACTAAATAGCAGGGCCAGGTGGTTATGGCGCTCGACTCGCAATCTGCGGGTCGCGGCTTCGAATCCCCGTCACACCAAACATGCTTGCCCTTTCAGCCGTGAGGGCGTTATAAAGTGGCGGTCAATCCCACTATTCGTTGATAAGAGTAGCCTAAGAGTTAGTGATGACTAGCTGCCTTCCTTCTAGTCTTACACTGATAAATTAGGGACGACTAGCGCAGATAGTCCTCGTGTAGCTCTGCGCGAAATTCATAACAAACAAACTAACTAAATAGCAGCTGGCAAGAGGAGTAAAATAAAAAAAGTTAATATCTGTCTATTTATTTTGTTTTGTAATGTTTCTGATAAAAGAAATGAAGACAACATGTAGTACTCAATACTCATCTTCCTTTATTGAGTCATTAATTTTTAGCAAAAATACTTTATTAGAAATTCTAATTTTTTTCAGTACAAAATACTTTACTGAAAGCTTGCCATATTTCGTGAAGATACATAAATAGTATCGAACGATGTATCGATACAATCGTATCACGGCTTCATGATACGATACTCGTGTCGTATCGCCACACCTTTAATTAATACTGACATTTCACGTGGAATCATTTCAGAGCGCACTTTAATTTCATTAAATGAGAGTCTATAATTGAAATACGTTTTTTGTCTATTTATTTTTCACTATTCTTTGCCATTTAACAATGATTTATTTATTTATTTTTGCACTTGTGTTGGGTTTCAAGTATCCAACAAATAAATATAAAGTATCCACAAAACGCAAAGTCTGGAAATGAAATGTTGGGTACAGAATAGATCGAACACGGACGACAATTAATGAAGGAAAAGTAACAAATATAAGTGAATAAATATTTTTTTTAAATCTATGTCAGTTATTAACGTTACCTTATTTATTAAGACCTTTTTCACCATGTCATTGTTGTCAGCAGCATTTTTTTTCTTTACAATAGACTAAAATATACAATAGTATATAATTAGTAAATCAAAGCAACGTTATTTATTAATATAATGGGTACAGCTGAGAAGAAACATCACTGTGTCAAATAAATACATGTTCCCCGATGTGTTTGTGGTACGTTTATGGAATTAACAATGTTAAAATCAAGACGTGTGGACTGTCTGCTCTTATAGTCGGGCCAAAGCGTAAGTGCGATATCTCAGAAGTCTCTGTATGTGTGTATGTTTTCTTTTAGCAAAGTCACATCGGGCTAGCTGCTGTGTCCACCGAGGGAAATCGAACCCCTGATTTTAGCGTTGTAAATCCGAAGACTTACCGCTGTCCCACCGGAGGACATCTCAGAAGTCATAAGATTACATACTTCCGCTACTAAATTAAATACAATCCTAACCATGTAAAGCCAGTGTGCACAGGTTTCTGTATCACCTGTTTAAATAGGCGAAGTATAAGTCAATACAGAAACGCCTATACGCTAGCTTGACATTTAAGTTGCAGCATATATATATATATATAAATGGTTTTAAAATTTCAGGATCTGGACTACAATAACATTATTTCTAAATGCAGAACTACATGTAAATTTAAATTAATTATCCAAATATACTCGAATAAGTATATATTATTTACAAATTGTGGGAGATATTTAAATGGCTTCAATTGATAGTTGAGGATTTAACGTGAGGTGGATTGGCGTTCCGTACGGGGGGGGGGGGTACAATCACTAGACCCTATGTGCTGCATAGTCTGCTCCAACTCAGATTTTCCACAGAGCAGTCGGTTAGGCCCGCTAACTGGAGGCTCAATTAATATCACGTCACAGAGTATGGGTCTGTGTCTCTCTTTGAACTCTGACAGAGTTTGTCAATAAAGAAAGAAACAGTGCACATAATGTAAAGCACGACAATCTGTATTTACAAAAAAAAAAGAGAGAGATCAAAGGACAAACGCAATATACACATCCAAAACATGGACACGTGTTTGTTATGAGTGCGTTGAACAGGAAAGAGAAGTGTGGAGAAACCTTTTAAAAGATCTCTGTCACTAGTTCAATGTGAATCTCTGCCTGTAAGCTAAAAGAAAATTAAATTAAACTAAAACCAAAATAACCATGTGATGTTAAAATAAATTTAAATTACCTTTTAAAATACATCAATGGAAAAGTTTAAGTAAAGTCTGTATAAAATCTCAATCTTAACAAAAAACTCCAAAGTCTCTGTAAACTTGCTTAACAGAATAGAATCTGGGTTTAAGTATTAAAAATTATTTGCTCACACACTGGACTTTTCACACATGACCTAGGATCATATCTCTTCTAACATAGGAGTGTAGAGGTTCCAGACCATTAACCAATTTGCCAATAGAGAAGACAACTGTCTCTTCTGAAATGTCACAGTGAAGTAACAGCTATCTTTCTTGTAAGAGAACATGCCTAATGAACAATTCGTACATCTGAATCTCGTTCTCTTATGCACCAGAGTTAGAAACGTTGAGTTATTTACTTGAGCGACTCTCTGCATCCAAACTGAACTGAAAGAAAGACGGCTGTCTAGGTTTTAACCTTAATATGAAAGAATGACACCTGTACTTATTTCAGCTATTGAAGACTCTGCTCAGAACTATACCTGAAATTTAAACTTTAACAGCCAAATGAGAATTGGAACTCTTGTTCACATTCCTTGCTCCATCCAAAGTGCATCTCAATTTAAAGCAGAAATTTTGCTGCTATCTTTAAGAATTTGCCCATAAACCATCAACAAAAACAAGGAAACTGTAGACTTCTTACTTGGTCTTAGGTTATAGTCAGCCTCTTATAACAGCTATCTTAATAGAGTCTAAAGATGGTTGGAGACGGCTTGAATGGGTATTGAAGAAAAATGAAGGCTCCATCTCTACCTATAATATGACGGATTCCACTTCAATGTGAATAAATACACATTTTACTGGTTTCAGGTCTGCTTTCTTTATCTGCTAATATACCACTCGGTTCTCAGCTGCAGATTCAAACATTGTGCAAACACCAAAGCATCATATACATAGATGAGGCGACTCACTCATTGCAGCCCTTTGATAAACTCCATTAGCTTCTCAAAAGTGGCAGTCACATTATATAGGCTGTATGGCATGACCAGAAACTCGTACAAGCTATCTTCTGTGTTAAAAGCAGTCTTAGGTCTTCTCACGTTATCCAGTTTGACTTGCCAGTATCAAGATGCCAGATCTAGTGTTTTTAACCAGTGGGAACCTTCCAAGGTGTACAGACATACATCACTTTATGACAAGGGAAAGGCATTAATGTGAGTAACCTCGTTCACCCATCTAAAATCTTCACTAAATCTTGACATGTCTTCCTTTTTTTTTTCGCACAATTACTGCTGGAGATGGCCAAGCATTCACTGAAGGTTGTGTGATCCTGGCCTTTAACATATGCTGTATCTCAGCACTAGTTACTTCCTTAGTGCTCCAGGAAAGTCAGTAAAGTAATTACTCGATCAAACATCCATTACTTGTAGATGTGTGGTGGGAGTTGTTTTTGTTCAACCCCATGGCCATCTGGTCCAACACGTTCATCAGTATAACAAGTCATTGAGTTTCTTACACTGCATTGAGTCAAAATTGTTTACACAATCCTCAACCAACAATTTCATATGTTTTGGCAGCAGCATACTCACTTTTGGACAGAGTGCAATGAATACAACCCTAGCATCACTGCTAGCCTTGATTATTTCAACTTTGTTTACCACACCAATGACCATTTCAGCATAAAGTTGGATAGCTGATTGCCCATAATTACAGAACTACACTTGGGCTTCATCTTTCTTTGGACAGCTAACTTTTCAAGTTCATACTGCTTACTTTTGGGACATGAAACTATTCATTTCATGTATCGGCTTTATAAATCCATAACAAGGCACTGGCACAATAGATTTTGTCCGTAGTAAACCATAGAACACCACTTTTGTATAAGGAATGCTGTTATTCCCTCTTATACATACATTCATACAATACATTTTCCCTGTACTCGACCTGGCTGGCATCAAATAACTCTCCTGTGGAATATCAGTTCACCAGTTGCCTAAGCAAAACTGACCAATATTTTTGTAGTCTGTCTAAACCAAGGATGCCTGTGCAAGAACTGAAGTCGGAGATAGCTACCTTCATTTGATGAATGACATCTCCTAAACAAAGCCAGAGATTTGTTTCTCCAATCACGTTTAATCTATTGCAGTTCACCAGAAAAAAAGCATCTACCGGCTGTAGAGGTGGTCTCACTTAGTAGACCTAATATACCACAATATCTGCCAGTGTTCAATCTCTCATTCTGAGTTTTCTGCTTTTCATTTAATATGTATATTTTTAAAATTTTTTGGTTATTTTAAGGCTATGCAATTTTTCAGAAACATGGTCCAGAAAGTTGCTAAATTGCCTTAATCCTAGTTGCCTTTGTTATTTTGTGGAGCTAATACCCGTTCTTCCCATAGGAGATATTGCTATAGTGCTGCACATTGTGTAAGAATATCAACAACAATATCCTTCAAAGATAGGCAAGATGATATTTTGAAGTTATGGCCATCTATGTTTGAATGAGAATGACCAGTCACCAATGACAATGAGTAGTTCTAGTCACTATGGGTAATCTAGCGTTTCCTCTTAAGTAAGAAACGTTACATTTAATCGGAACTACATGGTATCTCAAGTGAACTGCTTGATGGGAATACATCTTGAGGGAAGAAAGCCAGTTGACAGAATCTTAGTTATTCATGGAGCTGGATTACTCACCATGTGTTCTCCATTTGGGGAGATCACTATAGCATGAAAGATGCTGTAGCTTGAAACAGTAGTTTTTCCTGGTCGTGAACCACCTAACAGCCTAAAGATGTGACACCCCTTGTTGACATGAGAGTAACCCTCAGTCACGTGGTTAGCAGATACAGCAAGAGAGAGAGAGAGAACTGTATATATATATATATATATAATCATTATTATGTTATTCTTTATCAGAGATATTTTTTCTAGACTTCACAGCATGATGGATTGATTGCTAGAATTATTGAGAATCCTGATAGATATTTCACAGAGACTTGGGAATTGTATTGTGATATAAATAATTCATCACAGCTTTTTGCTCTAGGAGCTTGTGAGCTAGAATTTCACTGCTTAGAGAGCAAAAATAAAGTTTTCTCAATCTGCAGTTGAGCACCCATACACAAGCACTTCCCTAAGTGTTGTTTGAATATAGCTTGACTTTGATAGTGGTTTAATAAAGACTGTGATTGTTTTCAAACCCGTGTCTAGTCTCGCCTCTTTCTTTTGGATAAAGACTTGGTAAGCAGAGCAAATATGACGAATCCTCCTGTATTTACTATTCCTACATGCTAATCTGAGGAAAATCAGGGTAAACTACGAAAACCAAGTTAGTTTATCAGTGAACATTAGTGAAGCTAACCTATAGAATTTTAATTTCAAGAAGTACAATGCTTTTTGTTTATCAAATAATCCAAAAGAATTCACCCATCACAATTTTTGTGTCAGGAGTGGAGTTATTTTGGTAAAAATAAAATATAATCCACTCTGAACATTATGGCACAGTAAGATGAAAATTTTGCTTGAAATAATCAAATCGTGGAAATACAGTCAAGAAGAAAGAGGAAATACAAGATCTAGAATTCATATTTTGTTTGCTTGATTTCATACAAAACTACTCGAGGGCTATCTGCATTAGCTGTCCCTAATATAGATAAATTAGAGGGAAAGCGGCTAGTCAGTACCACCCATCACTCGCTCTTTGGCTACTCTTCACCAACGAATAGTGGTATTCATTGACACATTCTAACATCTCTATGGCTGGAAAAGCTAGCATGTTTAGTGTTGGGATTTGAACTTGCAACCCACAGATTGCAAATCGAATGTCTTAACCACCAGGCCATAAGAGTTACAGAAGAATTATGACGTGCATAAAGTATAAAAGTACAACAAAGTAAAAAAGTATAAACAACATCAGTGAAGGGGAAAATATGTTCAAAATAAAATTATCAGAGTTAAATAGTAAGTACAAAACAAACATCAAAAAAGAACAGAAGATTTGGTACAACAAAATAGAAAATCTACAAAATGAACTGAGAATTACAAGAATCAGTCGGCCACAACACTTCCACACCTGCTTGGCCAGGTGGTTAGGGCGCTCGACTCGTAATGTGCGGGTCGCGGCTTCGAATCCCCGTCACACCAAACATGCTCGCCCTTTCAGCCGTGTGGACGTTATAAAGTTGCGGTCAATCCCATTATTTGTTGGTAAAAGAGTTGACGGTGGGTGGTGATGACTTACTTTTTTCCCTTTAGTCTTAAACTGCTAAATTAGGGACGGCTAGCGCAGATAGTTCTCGTGTAGCCTTGCGCGAAATTCAAAACAAATCCACACCTGCTCAAGAATTCCATTCTCAAATCTATTAACTATGCAATATAGAGTAGGAAAACACGCATGGTCACCTGTAATTCTATGGCTGCAGGAATTTTCTGGATTACTCCAGCTACACCACTACCTCATCAAGTTATGGAATTTAATAGACCAGTTCAATAACATTTCTCAATCACGAAACCTACATACTGTGATAGAAAGACCCCCTGGAAACATATCAAGCATGGTTGGAAATACTTTCCAATGTGAATGGATGGAATAGTGAAAAACAAGCTACTTATCTTCCTGCACATTTAAAATGACCAGACTTAATTAAAAACATTAAACAATTTTTCACCGCAGGACCATAACAACTACCAACCATCGGTGTCTTGCCTTATCAAACAGATTTGGAGTGTAACAACAGAGGGAAGTTTCTGAAGAAAATGTTTGGAGCAGAGAAAGGATGAAGGATAAGATCTTATCCTAATCTTCTGTAGATGTAAAAATATGACCAATTTATCTTATCTAATTGTTCAACATAAAATAATGGTTACCTTGTCATTTGACAAATTCATAGATGTCATAGTGATTGAGAATTTGTAAATTAAGCTAAAGCAGAGAAAGTTTCGTTCATTAAAGGCAACTGTCCAGTTGGAAATAGAAATTGAATCAATTTAGAAAGTTGATAAACAACTAAAATTATCAACAGGAACTGTGGAAATGTTAGATCAAATAGTGTAGAAATATTACTCTCTCTAATGGAAGTCTAGAATAACTCAAATAATCAATTAGAAAACTGTTTACTCGGAACAGTAGGTAATTTGACTGAAACTTAGAAAGGACACTTCTGGAACAGCAGACTAAAGAAAGTAAAACTGCTCCCAAAGGATAACATAAAAAGGGACAGCTGGAAGTCGAGATTATAGGGAATCAATTGATGATAATACACCAAGAAGACGATACTCTGAGGATGTGTCCCAGACCCTAACAGACCAAAGAACAAAAAGAGCTAGCCAAACGTCAGAAAATAGGAATTAGCTGAACTTAAAGAGTGAAGTTCAAACCATAACTGAGATAAAGAGTTCGTTATTTAAAAAAACCAGTTCATGAGTCAATGGATACGTTGATGAGAAGCCTTAGAGTATGTTGATTGATACTGGTTCTGTTGCTGTCATTGTTCACCCTGTTATGGTAATGAAGATGGGAAATTACTTACAGAGATGAAGCAATTGGGTGGATTAGTTTGTTTGTTTGTTTGTTTG
>NW_013666960.1:259320-262620 GCF_000517525.1 Limulus polyphemus
CCGTCAACTCTTGGGCTACTCTTTTACCAACGAATAGTGGGATTGACCGTCACATGATAACGCTCCCACGGCTGAAAGAACGAGCTTGTTTGGTGTGACGGGGATTCGAACCCGCGACCCTCAGATTGCGAGTCGAGCGCCCTAACCACCTGGCCATGCTGGGCCCAGGTGGATTGGTGCAAACAGAAAGTCATAATAAAGTCCCAGGAAGAAACAAGCTAGAAGTCACCTTCTCTGTTTGAAGAATACTTCTCTAAATACTATTATGGTTAGATAACAAACATTGAGGAATAGTGCATATTGAGAATAGATTTCACATAGAGACATGGATGTAAGGTTAAACTTAGACTTTCTCTAACAGTTTCACAGTCTATGACCAAGAAATATCTGTTCACTACGCGACAATTACAACACTAGAGATGGAACTTCCAGTAACAGCTTGGAGGATAGTTATAAAATATCAAAAGTGGAATACTTATACACAGGATCTGTTAGAAACAATTTTACATCTAGTGACTGGAGAGTGATAGAACCAAACTCTCCAGCTTGTCCTGAGGATTATTAACATGACATGCTCATAGAATACGAAGATAATTTCTCCATTGGACCTTACGACTTACAACAGACAACTAAAATACTTCGTAGGATTAATGCTGATGATACAGCCTCAATAGTTTAGTTAATCAGCTCAACTTTCAGTTGCAAAACAAGCTCAGGTTCTGAAAGAAATACAAGCCATGAAAGAACAAGAAATAATAGAATCAAGTACTAATCCTTGGACATCACCTATTGAACCTTTGAAGAAGAAGAATGGGCCAACAAAGTTCTATGTGGACTACCATTTATCTGGATGAAGTCATAAAGAAGAATGCCTTCCCATTGTCAATGAGTGACTGTTCTTTGGATGCTTTTTCGGGGTCAAACTGGTTTTCAACATTCAATTTGAAAAGTGGAAATTGAAAGATGCAAGTCGATGAAGCAACTCGAAAAGAGAAAACTTCTAGTGCAGGAAAATGGGTTAGGGCAATTTGTTATGCTGTCAATTCAGTTATGTAATGCTACATTTGAGAAAATTGTTATGTTGCTCGAGCCTAGTATTTGTTGGTTACAACGTTTTGTGTTCTATATTGAATTTTAGATCTGGAAAATTGGTTTCTCCTGTTGAAGAGCTCCTTAGTTTGCTAGTTTGTGATTGGTTGATCTGGAGGTTTGTTAATCCTGTTTTGATGTTCCAAATCCTATTAATGTGTAGCCCTGATCTCGCTTAACCCTTTTTTCTATTTTTATTCTTATAGCTTTTTTTTAAATTTACCTAAGTTTCCAGTGTTGTTCCTTTTTCAAGACTGTGTATATCACCACATTCTTGTGTTGTAACAGTGTTTAACAATGACGTATTCTTCTGGGTACATGAGTCATGTTGCATTTGCGTGTTCTTTGGGGTATTTTTTAGATACTTTATCTGTTTTGCTAATGTAAGAGTTTTCAAACTCCAGGGAATACTGTACACCACCTGTTGTTTGTTGGGTTTTTTTTGGGGGGGAGGAGGTTGTTCGGTTGTTTAACGTATGATATGTCTTTGAGAGTTTTCTGGTGTTGATTGTTGCTCTGATGTTAAATTGTTTGTATATCTTTTTGATTTTCTAATCTTCTTTCTGTAACAAATGGAAGAAAATCAGTAGGCGTTGGTCTGTCCTGTATTGTCTTAGTTTATATATATATATATAAATTTTTTTAGTTATTGTTCAATGAACTGTTTGTGGTAGCCATTTGCTTCAAAGATTTTGTAGCTTAGGTTGACTTCTTGTTTTAAGCATTCATGATCACAAATTGTCTCATTTCTGTCCTTGAACTTTCTTATTAAACCTTTTTTACAAAAAGAGGATGGTTGTATCTAAAGTGTAGGTGAACGTAGGTAGTATTCCTGTAGACTTCTGAAGATAAATGGTGTTCATGTCAGTGAACTAATACATCAAAAAAGGTAACTGGTGATTTTCTTCTATCTGTACTGTGAATAGAGTAGGTTTTTTTGCTTGCTGAAATGTTGTAGGAAATCTGCTATGGTGTTCTGGTTGTATGTCCAGATAATGAAAGGATGTTCAACATAGTTTTCCAAATTTTGGGTTTCATTGTGTTGATTCTAGGGCTTTTATTTTAAATACTGATATGAAGAGGCCACTAACAACGGATAGTAGCAGAGAACTCATGGCTACATAAATTGGTCTGTTCACATAAGCTTTCTCCTAGCTGGAAATAGGTGGTACTGAGGCAAGAGAGTGAAATTCCATGATAGTATTGACTGTAAAGTTTGATTAAAGTCTTAGGTTTGGGTCATCTTTCAGTTTTCATCGTGTAAGAGTAAGGAAGTCTTGTACTGGCATGTTTCAAAACATATTAGTGATGTCAGAGCTGATCAGTAGATCTTCTGAGTTCATGGGATCTTATTTTACTTCTTTGTCAAATGATGTAGAGTTGGTAACATAAAAGTCGATTGTGGGTCTGAGAAGTGTAGGTAATATTAAAAGATATTGGACTAGTTAGTGACAAGTGGAGTATAAAGCACTAAAATGAATCTGAGTGGAAGACCTTGGGAGGACCATATAGCTGTTGAGTTCTGTAACAATTAAGTGTTTTTATGTTGAAATTCTGGAGAGCCAGTTTTTCCATTAGCCTGGCAGCTTTTGTTTTTGAGTTTTGCTGCTCACTCTTCTTTTGACATTTTATATTGTCTTTCTTCAACAATCCAGAGTATCACCAGGGATGGAGTCACCAGTGGATTTTTTCGACCACCTCTCTGAAGAGAACTTCATCACTGACAAGACAACAAACGTTGATAGAGAGCAAAAAAGTCATTCTACCTTCATGTTCTAAGCCAGAGAAGAAAACCACCACAAATATTTGATGACTATACATTTTAGGGACAGTGAATGAGTAAAGGAAGAATTTGTTTTGTTAATCAAAATTTTGTCTGTACTTTGTTTACACATTTAATTAATGATGTTGATTATTGTAGCGTCTATATTTATAAATATTAATGTTGTTCATTGTCAAAAGTTTCTTAAATTTGCTGTTAATTGTCAAAAGTTTCTTAAATTTGCTGTTAATTGTAAAAGTTTATTTTTGTGTACTTTTGTTTTTCTTTGTGCAATACAATTGTTCAAAGGACTTCACAATCCATAGAGGGGAAAGCGTTATAAGCTATGTTTTTATTTTGGACGTTTGCACTATTACTGATTATTATTAGTGTTCAGAACTGATTCCCCTTCTATGCCTTCTCCATGCGTTGAATGATTATTTCAGCTA
>NW_013666960.1:263498-294006 GCF_000517525.1 Limulus polyphemus
CATATACACTTTTTTTCTGGCTTCAATATATTACTATTAGCAGACTGTCTCCCAGACTGGTAGGGATCAATAGAACAGCAAAGAAATATATATGAGTTATTAGAAGGTGACATGCTGAGGAATGATTTCAACACTAACTCCCTCTTCCATGTAATTGCCCCCACCCCCCAGAAGGAGGTTAATAAATGGACACTACTATTTTATATATATATAGTTTAGAACCAAGAACATGCTGTCACAAGCCAAATGCGAAGAAAAAAATCTCTGTAACTTGAACAAATACTTTTTAAATGGAATTATAAAAATAAGATTAGTATAAATTTTTTAGTGGCATGTAATATTTTACTGAAATTCTGTCTTCTTCATACACTGTGCAATCCAAATGGTAAGCAGATGATAGATTTTAAAACATACTTTAGGGCACCATCACCCACACTTTGGCAACCACGTAAGCTCAGTTTCTTGAGAAAACCTCCACATCTTCTAGAAATATTTTCAACTACAGGGCCCTACATAGAAAAACACAACATTATAGTTATAACTAAAAACATTAAGCAAATTTATTCATATTGGTTTCAAATTCCATACCATGATAAGCTGAATCTTAATGTTTTAGGGTTGTATCAGATTTTAAAAACACAGCTAGGTCAATGATAGGAAATACTATCCAAATTAATTCTATATATATATATGTGTTTAAATGTAGAAAATAGTTTAGCAAAGGTTACTTACAGACATACATACATTTCTGTACCCTTGCATGCAAAAGAAGATTGAGACTATCTAACTTTAAAGCTGGATTTAGCTTTTGGTTTTGTTCACTTCTGATGATGTAGCTTAAAGCATGAAACACATTTGGTCTAGAGTTTTGAAAATATCAGGTGAAAATAAGTGTAAGAATATGGAACTAAAAGTCTCAATTTCCACATCATCAATGCTCAATGAATAGGAAGAGAATACTTTCAAATCACTATTTATATGAATGAAGATTTCAAAATTCTGTAACTTTCTTGAGTGATATTCTTTCAATTTCTTCAGAGATATTAAAATGTTTTTCTGCATACTTGTTTGTTTGTGCATTTTTAGTGCAAAGCCACACAACTGGCTATCTACGCTATGTACATGGGGAATCAATCCCCAGATTTTAACATTGTATGTCCATTAACTTTCTGAACTATCAGAGGAGGATCTGCACACAGAAGACAAAGTGCAAGAAAATTTAGGATAAAAATCATGAAACAAAAAAAACATAAGTGAAATCTCAGGAACAAAACTGAACATTTTAAATGAATTAACACATATTTTTTTTTCTTAATTTGATAATAACATTGATTATGTTCTGCTAAAATTCATATTGTTTCACCAGAGTATTAGTATATATATATATATATATATGTGTGTGTGTGTGTGTGTATATAGCAAAAATAAGGCCTTATATAAAAGGTCAACAAACTATATCAGATTATTATGTGTAGAATAAGGTGATTATTTGCATACTTCAAATACAAAACATTTGATAATTTTTTATGAATAAAAACTAATACTGACACATATTCCTATTCTCTATAATTGATAATAATTAACAATATATATATATTATGTACATAATATAATTTAATATAAAATATACTCAAGGATAGCACTTGTAAACTATCAAAACCTCATGTGTTAAGGAAACAGGAGTACAGTTAAGACTTTAGCTTTCTAGTACTTCTGAATTCTGTCAGTTACATTATTTATATTGAGTAGGTGTTCTTTTTAGGAAAGTGCATTTTAGAAATTTTAAAATCAAATAGTTTTAATTTCCTCTTTCTGCTGCAAACAATGCTCAGCTTATAAAATAATAATAATAAAAAAAGAAAGTGTGAAAACAAGAGACTAAGCTGGCTATACTGTGCTAGAAATAAAACCATTTATTACAGCCAGTAGATAAGATTAGTATTCTTGAAACACTAGCCCCAAAGAAAGTCTAAGGAAAACTTATAAAAAGTGCACAGTTTTAGTGCTATTGTAATCTATATACTACTAAAACGCTGAGATTGTTTGTTTGTTTGCTTGTCTGCAATTAAATACAGCAAAAATGGCACACAATAGTGCCACATTTGTAAGAATACAGTACCCCTGAAATGAGAATAGAAACAGAATAAAACAAGTTTCGTTAAAATTTGGCCATGGATTACCAAGTTAGCACCATTTTTCGGGTCACTTTTATGAAAATTTCTAGCATCACACTACCGTTTGCTCTCTTTACAAAACATTTTATTCAAATCTATTTCCCTGTCAATGTTCCCATCTTCATTAAAAGGCGTAAGATAACAAAAACAAGATTTTGAAAAATTTCTCAATAATGTACCTTGGTTATGGTAGGTAAGGAAATGAGAAAATTTTCTCAGTCAAAAAATCATTCGCTGTGAGACAGTGAGAAAGATTTTTCATTTGGTGAATAAATACGAAGTCTGTAGTTTCTTATGAATTAGATATTCAAATTGCCGATATTGAAAAGCTAGAATATAGGATAAGAACCTCCCATTTTTTCTATTTACTGAGATATTAATATATTTATTGAATCAACCAAGGTGGCCTCACCCGCCTCTTCCATTTTTGAAAATACTTGCTTACGTACACCTACTTGCCCAGTGATGTGTGTGTATAACCAATTGAAAGCTCAGAATGTCCCTTTAGTGGTTTTCTCAGCCTGTGCAAGGTATTTGCATGGAAAACTTTCTTTTTATGCTGGATTCCAAGTGGAAAGGTAAAACATTAGTGAGCTCGAAAAATCAGTTTTTAGACCCAAATACAGCTTAGTTACCAAGCTTAATATATTATAATGGAACTCTGTGGTATTGATACAGTAATTTGTGATTTTTTTGTTATTTCAAAATGCATATATAAAACAAATAAAAAATTTTGTTTTACATCCTACATGTGTGAAATTTGATAAGGCTTAACAATGGCAGCAGCAGACGAGCACAAAATTCATAAGTAGAAGTCATCATTGTTTTCTATACTTCTTTATTTACTGTTCTATGTTTTAAGAAAAATACCTGAAATTTAAGAACTTGTTTGTAAATAGTAATAATATATACACATATGTAATGTATTATAACTGAAATGGGACTGTATTTTACAAAATATTGGACCACTAGAACAAACCCAAGACAGGTCACTTTGTAAAGGCCAGTTTCATACTCTTGGATACAGTAACACGAGTGCACATGCACCAAGTCATTGCAACTTCTATAATATTAGTCAGGCATGGCTGAAAAGTCAATAAAATAAAAACATTAAATATATATATAGACGTATAATGTTATGAGAGTTAAGCTATTTAGACTAAACATTTGTGTTTTCATATTATAATTTGTAGTCATTCTAGAACAAAAAAACCATAATTTACATCTATTTCCTAATTTTTTTTATGGTGATTACGAGGTCGGTCATAGTGACCAAACCCGTACAGAGATACTAGATGGAAATAACAGACAAGATATAAAGTTTTTGTAAAAAAAAAATTGATAATTATCTGGAAGTTATAAAGATTCCGCATGGGAAATTTGAAAATTTTCTGATGCATGCATGAGAAAAACATTACTTAAAAAATCTTAAGACTTAATAAAAAAAATCTGATTTTTGCATATGAAAGCCTTGTAATGTTTACTGATAATCTACAAAATTTCATATAAATACACTTACTTAAAAGTTATATCATGAAAACTATGACAACCCCAAAATAGCTGTGAAGTTGGTCCGTGGGACCGAGCTATAGTGAGAGAGTGAAACCGTAAAATTTTCATTAAGTTAATACAGTAGAACCTCAACATTAAGAGCACCCTTCTAACTGTGTCCAAATACCCTTTATAGCAAGGGGCCCTTAATATCAAAAATGAGCCACACAAAGCTGAATTTCATGTTGACCAGACTAAATATCTGAATTTTAAGGCCCCCATTTTGTTTTGTGTATGCAGGACATGGGTGTTTGTGAGTTGCATGTTGCCAGTACATGGAGCATTGTCAACAGGAGGTGGATTAACTGTGCTTTTGTTTCTTTATTATTGGTCACAAAGTACTTCTCTTCACAGTTTGAATTGCTAAACATTTCACATTTAATTTCTGTGTTTATTTTACAGTCAATGACTGAAGTAGAAATCTGCTGAAGATAAAGCAACAACCCACCACTTGTGTCATTAGAATGTTTACGTGACACCTTAATACGATACTCTCGAGAGCAACAAAGCATGCACACAGAAATAAGCTAACTTGACCCCTGCTCCAACAACACAATGTGGAATTTATCAGTTTACGTATCCTACAGTGTCTATAATGAGTGTTCCCCCGAGTAATAAAAGTGCACTTTGAATCTGTGCAGGCATACAAAGATAACTGCTCGCTTTATCGAATGCCTATATAGAAAACAAGACTAAAGACACTGCCCATAATCTGGAATATCGAGGTGCCCGTTATTGCAGGATTTATTTTGGTTACAAATAGTAGAAAAAAAGAAAGAGGCTGAAAAGGTCTTTTCTTAATAATGTAGTACCTGTTAAATGAGGTTCTACTGTATGCCTTTTTATTTAGTAAAATTTCAACCATATTTAATTGAAAGGGAATCTTGTCTTATGAATATATATGATGTGATCTAGTGAACATACATCATCTCTTTTAAATAGAGATAATTTCTTTTGTTTAGAGGATTTTAACATTCCAAATACCAGTGTAGTGTTATGTATTTTTCATAATATTTTACATGGGTATATAGCGTAGCAATATAAGAATGTTATATATTTTAATGTTATTTGGGAAACACATAGAATAAACATAAATCATAAAGAAACCTGAAAACATGGCTCTGGGAAGTAGACCTTTGTTCTTCAGAAATGAATTCTTCCCTAAAGAGGCTATTTTTGCTTTCAGAAAGTACATAGTTTATTAGATATCTTTAAATGAAAAAATATAACTGGATGATGTTAGTAAAATGCATGTTGTATTGTCCATATCAGAACTTAAAAGTACAGGCCTGGAAAGCAGCTGCAATAATATTATCTAGATTTTATTTTTGTGCTATCTCAATGTATACAGTAGCTTCAGGCAGTTATTAAGAAATAATTTTACTTTTTTTGTCACAAATTCCTTGTTTGTGTTAATTAACGTAATTCATGAGATATTAAAATATTTATTTTGGTATTTAATTTTACAAACAATTTAAAGTTATGCAGGATATTTTTTAGAATATTAAAACTCAAAATATTTTATGAGCAGTCATATATGAGATTTCTGTGTCCATATTAAATTGTTTTTACTCTTTCTCTTTCAGAATTTTCTCCTATCTCGATGTTGTATCATTATGTCGATGTGCACAAGTGGCTAAGGTGAGTCGTTATGTAACTTTTAATAAGTTATTTGTGTAATTACATTTTTTAAAATGGTTTTAATATGGGAATTTAGTGAAGTTTTTTATCTCTTGCTAATAAATATGTATAAACAAATTATTTTAGTTTTTTAAAGGTTTTTGTCATTAGCCATAAAAATGCAACACAAAATTTTTTACTTCAAAATACTGTCTTTATGCAAAGGTAATTTTTGGTAAATGATTCATTACAGAGCTCTTTATAATGTAATTTGTTTTCAGATTTTTAACATAAAGGACATTATTTTGATCATACTTTGAGTGAATTAATACAGAAATTATGACAGGATTGATTAGCTTTGAACATTGGCAAAAATTAAAGACTCTTAAGTTGTGTGAAATATTGTATATTTTCATGTTCTTTTTACATGTATTTTTGTGGTTATGATTGTGATATCAGTCTGTTTCAACTGTACAAGACTTAAAAGTACAGTAATACTCTTATTTTATCCTCATCCATTTATAAGATTGTGTTAATAATCCTTTTGATAAGAGAGAAAATTTCTACATCAGCTAGATACCTTAAGAACGGTTTAGAGGCTTGTGCACATTTTTCAACATCAGTGTATAGCAATAATGAAATAATTAGAAGTTGTAATTTCGTCTGTTTTTTTTATTTCTGTGACCTCAGGCATGGAATGTTCTAGCTCTAGATGGGAGTAATTGGCAAAGAGTTGATCTCTTTGACTTCCAGACTGACATAGAGGTTAGATTATTTTATAATGGACTATTTTATTATGAATTATTTATATGAGCAATTGACTGTTAAACTAATTTATCTTATAGCCTCATTATTTTTAAACTTACATTAGACCACTCGTGACCCGTTGGGTCACCCACTATTCAGAGGTTATGAAGAATTCAAGCTAATTTCAATATTGCACCAAAATGAAGGTTTATTTTGAGAAAATGTAATTAAATATTTCAATCCATTCGTGTTATTCATAATTCAAAAAAAAGATATTTGATTGTTGATTGGGAGTAAAAGCAAAGACCATTTCATTTTTCAAAAAAGTGAAATCAGAGTTTTCAGTTGATTCAAAATGCCTGAAAATAAGAAATAACAGATAATAGTAATGTTATTCATGGTTTATTAGAACGTAATTGCTATCAAAAAACTATAAAAAGCCATTTACTGCAAATTACTGCAAGAAACAGCAAAACTTGATAACTGATACACTATGAGGGTGGAGAGGTGACACATGATGATTTGCATGAGAGAGGCTTGTGCCATGTGTTTCTGAAAATTTTCGGATATAGAGGGCAGCACAAAACGAGAAATGCTAATCTTGTGAGAAGAGGGAAATTTCTTAATTTGAAATCAAATATTAAAAAAAAATCCTAAATATTGATTTTTGTGTTGAATGCAGCATTGGTTCAAATTAGATGTTAGTGATGTCCTCACACAGGTTTTGGGTTATCCATCTTCCCCTCTCGACCTGTCTTCTGTGTTGTGGATCGCAGAAGGTCTATGTGGCCTGTTTTCACTTCTATCCAGGGTTTCCCTCGTTACGTGATGAGGTTGTTACTGACCTGAGGTTGTTTCGGGCTGGTTTCACAGCTGCAGGGGTTGAGTACAAGCGATGGACTTCCCTTGAATTCCGGATGACACATTCCCAGATCCCTGGCATTATGCTATCCTGTGAGTTCCTGGAGTAGAATGTTAGGTTCACTCTTGACTCTTGGTGAAGACATTATGATCCTCATCCTACCCTCATAAGGATGTCGATACCCAGAGAGTGAAGTTTTGTATGTAGTTGACTTATCGAGTACGTCATGTTTCACTCTAGTCACTCTACACCATGCTAAACTATCCTCTCCCACTCAGATGTGCTCCCTTTAATGTTCCACCATGTGTGGTCTTCCTGATCATGTTGATGTTCATGGTGTAGAGATACCTGGCTCAAACGTGGTGCAGTACCCCTTCTCAGATCATCTGGTCTGTTCCTTTCATTTCGGGGATGTCTTCTGGATGCTTCCTGGGGATACACCTGTGCCTCTGTTGCACTGGTTTTTCCTTCATTTCAATGTGGGATTCAAGCTAATCTTCTGAGCAAAGGGAGAGTACCTTATCCAAAGCTATAATTTAACTTAAATAAAAATGTATTTCCGACAAGTACTTCCCTCTTCTCACACTTCCTACTCATCCTCCCCACAATCTTCCGGTGCTTGCATCTTCTGCCAAACTTTGAAGTGATAGTTTGGTAGTGGTGTGTAGAAGGAGTAACATGTGTCATGTGATAGTAGTGATCTCCTGTTAGCAGACTTCTTGCTATCACATCTACACTGTAAGCCATGTTGATTCTTACACATTTTCCATGGCTATGTACATTCACCCTTAAGATGGGTTGTTTCACAAGATCACTAGAGTGTAAATTCCTTGTGATAATTGCATCATAATATGTCCAGAGAAGTATGGGAGTCCTTACCAGTTCCAAGCCACTGGGGTGGTTGACCATAAAGGCAACCTGCTGGATGGGTTCCACAAAGATGGCTATAATCGTTCAGAGTAGAGTGGTGTTCTGCTGGTGTAGAGGGAGTTACAAGATCCTCCGGATGAGTAACTATTTCCCAGAGTTGAAATGCTCAAATGCAATTCGCCCCTCTGATTGGGTACCCTCCTCCTACTCTTGTGTGGATATCGGTACCCAGCGAGTGAGGTTTTGGAGATTGAGTGAACCAACCACATAAGACCTGCTGTCTGTTTTCATGCCTGACTTTTGTTAGGTCCTTGGCAAGGAGTTCTGGATTCTCTCGCAGAGTAGCCTCACATTTATACTGTTCCATTTGCCCTTCTTCTTTGGCCATCTATTAACACAAATGGAGCATTTATCGCTCCTGAGCATTGACTTGGGGTTTCTGGGCTTCTCACCCAACAGTTACCTCATGTGGCTCTTTGAGAGGGGTTCTTCAATTGCTCCCAGACTGCAACATTAATGTGGTTCTTCATGTCCTTAATTTACCTCCGTTTGAACCTCTGTCTATGTGTTCCCTGTTTCACCTCTCTTTGAAGGCGTATTTCCTCCTACTCCTGGCCTGTGGATGTCGTAGGTCTGATATTTCCACCCTCAACATTACCTGGACGTTGTACCACTTTTCCTACCTTATCCTTAATCAGATCATGCTTTCCTTCCCAAGATCTCTGCAGCTCGAGAAGGTTAGTTCGCCTTTTCCCCTATCTGCCTATCCTCTATATCTCATCTCCATGCCCTCTGTTGTTATATTGCTGACACAGCTTCCTTCTGGGGGTCCTTGTTCCCACCTTTTTATCTCTTGGCAACCTTGCTCTTCCCATGATCTTTTCCAAGTTACCCCGACCAATTGGGTTTTTATGTTTGATCCAGTTGGCCTATTCCTCCTTGTCTGCTTCCCAACATGATTTTTTTCATGTTTCCTCACATCAAATCCTTCATCGTATCTTCTCCCTTGCTTCTTATCTTTGTTGGCCATTGGAAGAGATTCTACAATCAGGCATGTGGATGATTTCACACACACTCATCTCCAACTACCTAAATGACATTGCTGTTTCTGCTTCCTTGGGGTATCGCTTGCCATCTGTGACTATTCTACAGACTTTAGTGCAGCTCTGACATGAGGTAAGTCCTCACTAATGCTTTCTTTTTTTTCAGGGGTCCTGCTTCAACTTTAATTTGGATCCCACTTTGTGGTGAGTGGTGTCTGACCAGGTATTCTGTCTGTTCTCAGAATGGGTTCCACTTGGATGGCTATAACCATTCACCCTCTTATTTGCTTCCATGTTTTTTGTAAAAGGGTTTAATGACTTGCAAATTTGTTATTGTCAACTTATTGTACCTATTTTATTCTGCCATTATAAATTAATCCTTTACTCACTTGTTTTTTTGTTTTCAGTTAAGAATTCTTCATGGTTTCAACTTGAAACTGCTAATCACATATTTATTTACATTACAGTTGTTCTGATCGATCTATAACAAGAATACAGGGATGATGTAATGCCTATTTCTGCAGGGGGCTTTTATTTTGTATCTTTTAATTAATTTATTTTTTTACTTTTGTGTGTATGTGTGTAAAAACTTTTGATAAAGCTTAATGTTTGATCCTGAAGTATTCACATGGGTTCCATATGGACCATGGTCAAATAGTAATGTCTCCCAATTTATTAAGTCTGGAATTTTTTTTTTTATCTGGATACCTGGAAAGGAATAAAGAATAATATTTCTTTGAAATTTTTAAAAACCTTTTTTTTTTCTTCTTCTTTGCAATGGCATGAAATCCATATGGACCTCACAAGAGTACTTAATGGTTGAAATGGTTGGACATATTAATATTATTAGAAAAACATTTTCGAAACTCTTGCTTCAAAATAGTTTTTTTTGTGGTTGTATTAATATAATTTGTGAAATTATTGTGCCTTAATTTATTACATGTAGATTTTATGTTAAGTTCTTAATTTTCTTAGAAAAATAGACCCTTCAGACTTTCCATAGAATTCTGGGTTACATCTAATTAACAAGTTATAGTTTTAATGAAAAATTATCACTACATAGGACGTATTGTCTAAGCACACTGTGTTTTAAATATTTTGTTTGCATGAGTATATGGCTTCTTGCTTAAAATTTTGTTTTAGTTGAGAGCTTATACGTTAGTGTTCAGTGTTAACACATATGAGATATAGAGTTGAAATTGATTATCTTGTTTCCTTGAATTTAAAAAGAGAGGTATTCTGGATTTTCAGTTTTTTTTGTATTTAAATAATTGATAAGTAAGCTGTATGCATCTGAGAAAAGTTACAGCTGTGATTTGGAGCTAAGGTGTTTTGTTCTACCATCTACAGTTTAGACTAACAAGTAATCTGAAGTTATCCAGTGGAATGTATTTATATACTATACCTTATAGCCAGCCTGAAAAAATCTTAAAAAGTTGCATATAGGTTGTATGTTAACCTTTAAACAGGACTAGAATAATATGTATACAGAAAATGCAATGATACTTTATGACATTGAGTTTTATTCTGTATACTTACTTGGATGTATTAGGTACATAATACTTAATAGGAGAGTAACTACTTAATTGCCACATATTTTTTTTTTCATGTTAAACTTTGCAGAGAAAAGTTAGCTGATTTTCACCTACTTATGTTGTTATGATCATACAGTAAATACTGCTCAAGGTAGTAACAATGATGTTCAGTTATGAACACTGCAGAGTGTAGTTACTTCTTTTTCCATGGTAATATAATAAAACATTGTAGAACAACAGTGTAGTTAAAGGCTGTTGCTCATTTATCTGTATGTCACTGTAGTGATCATATTTGCAAATTGATGTTCAGATACTTGTGTTGCTATGGTCACTCAAAATGCAGAGCATAGTTTCAAGCTAATGTGAGTTAACATTTTACAGCATAGTTACTGGTATTGTCATGACCATACTGTAAATACTACAGTGCATAATTATAAGTTAGTGCTCAGTTATTTGTGTTGTTATAGCAATGCAGTGTACACTGCATACATACTTACAAACTAATGCTCAATTACTTGTAATGTCATGACCACATTGTAAATACTACAGTGCATACTTTCAAGCTAATGCTCAATTACTTGTCATAGTCATGCAGTAAACACTGCACGTATATAATTAGAAACTAATACTTAATTACTTGTATTATCATGGTCACACAACCACTTTAGAGCATAGTTACAAGTTGATATTAATTTTCTTATAATGGCAAGGTCTACACAGCCACATCTGAAAGATGTCTTTGTGCAGGAAATTGTAGCCTTTCTTGAAAGAATGAAAAAATAACCTACAGAATGTTTGTGTTTACGAGGATAAAGAGTACAGCTTATAAGTGCAGTTTGCAGGATCATCACAAAATATGTTTACTTAAGCATATTTTTAAGTGATGCAGTTTGCAAGCAAGGACAACAAATTTAAAAGATAAAGAAATGAATTAGTGGAAAAAACCATTAGACCAAATGTCTCAAGCAGGCATGTGGTAAATAAGACTACATCTACATGTGTGTATCAACTTCCAGATGTAATTAAACTTGTTGAGACATTTTGTTTATATATATATCATGTAATGTTATACAGATCAAAGTCATATATCATAAGTCATTTTAAGCAAGAAAAGTTCAAAACATATGATTATCTGAAACAGTAACACATTGTGTGGAAAGTACTCAATCAGAACTTACTGTGTGCAGGTACCAAGAACTGCTCCCGAGGATGAGGCATTGATTAACAAGAAGCTACCCAAAGAACTTCTGCTCAGGTAGTTCTTATATGTATATCAGCAGGAAGTCTTGTGATTCATGATTTTATATAAATTATTACCCATTTTTTATGTTTTACTTTACTGTAGCTGTGTAGATTGCAGAATATATAGCAAACAATGATGATAAGTGCATTTTTGGAGACTTTGGCTTTAATTTACTGAAAGTTATGACTTTGAAATTGAATAAAAGATCATTGAGGTCTACTATTATGCAAGCAGCATGGTAGTGCTCATTTGTAGTTTTAACTATCAAAGTGGGAGAGAATTCTTAAGTTAGACATCTAAAGTACATGGTAGAACTTATTAAAGATTATTATTTGTCACATATTTAGAATATTGAAAAATTTTGCTAGGAAAAATAGCTAAGAGATTTTTGAAAGATTTTAAAAATAAACCTTTTTAAGTGTAGTAGCTAGAGTGAGTTGAAATTGAATATTAATAGCAAAAAGCATAAAAGTATTTATATAATCATAGGCTTGAAAATATGATTATTGTTTCTGCTGTATAAACTGAAATAATATTTTGAACTTAACTGAAATTATTCCAAAAAGATGAAGTTACTAAGTACTATGTTTGTAAATGTTATATATATGCTTTTATTAAAAATGTATAAGTGTATTTTTGACATCTTTAACCCTACCGACACTGGTCTTCCTATGGTCACACGTCAAAGGCCATGTTATCGCGTTTATAGATTAACATTAAAAATTTTATTGAACTGCTGTTTTATGAATGTATGTTAATTAGTTTGGTATCAAATTGTAGTTTATATTCCAATAAGCTACTCTCCCTCCACTCACAAGATTAGCTTTTCTCGTTTTGTGCTGCCCTCTATATGCAAAATTTATCAGAAACTCATGCCACAAACCTTCATCCTCCCTCTGTTGGAATTCACAGTTCCAACACGTATCTCACGAAAATCATCATGTGTCACCTCTCCTCTAATAGGAGAGCACTACTATCACATAATGCATGTTACTCCCTCTACTCGCCCCGAGTTCAGACATTCTTTTTTAAATTTTTCAGTTACCTTGAAGTGGTTTATTTTTCAATTTTATATTTTCTTGACTTTATTTACTGCACTTCACAGTTCTGGAGTTAGTATTTTAATATAGCATTACTTCCTCATGTTTCCTGCTTATGAATCCCAAAGTTACAGTCACCACTTCAGGTTTTTTACCAATGTCTGTTGCCATCTTTTCGGTCAACAACGCCCTGTCAGGGGATATATTGTTGCTTATTTCCCAGGAGATTGAGCGGTATATGAGCCAACCTCTCTCACTTTCTTCTGCCCTACTTCCTCCTGAGGACTTTGAAGCTGGGCCAGACTGATTTTGATCATTTGTTCCACCCCCGGAGTTTGTCGTGTCTTCCCAGTCACTACCTGATGATTTAGCTCAACTGTCATCGGTCTTTTCAGATTTTATCTTTCAGCAATGTAGTGTTTTGTCTCTTACACCTGTTTCCTATGGCCCTAGACCTTCCCTCTTACCTGAAACAACTTCCCACCCCTATTTAGTATTTCCCTCATCCCCTGATATTAGGGTTCACGTGGACCAATATGCCTATCAACTAGGTGAGAGTGTTAGTATGCCTCTTCCCCTACAAACTTTGGATCAGTCCACCCTTGCTTATCATTGGGTGGACTTTCCCTTTCAGTTCTCCCTGTTTGGAGGATGAATCCAGATTACCATGTCTAACTTAACTAGGCCCAATTTTCTCCCCTTTGTCTCATCCTCATGTCCCTGTTAAGGTACCTTTCTTCCCTTCACCTTCTGTGAGAGACTCTTCACAGGAACCCTGAGGGGTTTTCTGCTGAAATCCTGTCGATCCTTACTTCTAGGTTGGCTCGTCTTTCACATCTCGTTTCTTAGGCTCTCACATTTCAAACATGGTTTGTTTATTGTTGGGACCTCTTTGGTCATTATATGGTTTTGACATGGACCCATCTCCAGGCTCCTTATCTGAGAGACCTCTGCATGATGCCGTTTTTGAAGCATTAAGTGTTTGAGTCTTTGGAGTTGTGGGTGGCCTCAGTGCCTTCAACATTCTACCCTTGCTAACTTGATAGCTCGTTTGTTGCAGTTTGGACTGAAACGGCATTGATTCCTGTCCCCCAATCTTCCCAACGTTGTCCTGTCCCACCCTCCCACAGTTCAAAGTAGCAGTAGCAGTGACTATGTGGTGAGTTTGAGCCCAGTGGGGCTTGTCTCTTGAATTTCTTTCATTTGCGTGGATCTTTTCTCGCAGATGTTTGGGTTCACAAGGTGCTCTCGAAGAGATACGTTATCCTCATCCAGTGCTTCTGTTCCCTTCCCTTCTTCTTGGGATCCCTTGGCATGCCAGCATCTGCCAGAGGTGTTTCAGGACCTCATTGCACAACAGGCTATCGAACTAACTCCACCAGGTTCACAGGGGTTTTACTCTTGCCTGTTTGTGGTTTCCAAGAAGACCAGGGACTGGTGTCCTGTCATCAATTTATCCCACCTCAATCAGTATGTTCACACTCCTCGCTTTATCATGGAGACATAACTTTCTCTTCGGGGGGCATTTTCTCCAGGTCTTTGGATGACCCAAGTGGACATTTCCAATGCTTACCTACACATTCCTGTGGTGGAGCATTCCCATACATATCTTTGGTTTATCCATTGGAGAGTTGTGTACCAGGTTTGCACTTTACCTTTTGGTTTAGCCTTGGCATCATACATGTTTTGTCGTGTGGTCCGCTCCTTTGCTTGACATATTCATACCATGGGGTTGCAATTCCATGTTTATATGGATGACTGGCTTCTTCTTGCTCATTCCGAACGGGAATCAGCATGTCACACTTTTCAGCTCTCCAGCTCCATTCTATGTAACAGGTCATTCAGAAAGCCCTGTCTATTCCCTCACTTACAGTTCGCGAAGTTCTATTGCTTTTGGAAATGTGGTCCTCCATAACCCCTCTCCAACTACAGGTGGTCCTTCCTCTTCCCTTCATCCCAACCTTCTCCATCAACCCCAGTCACTGGCACTTCATCCCAGTCTCGTGTAATATCAGTTATTGGTATTTTCATCCTGAATGGTACCATTTGTGGCTAAACTGGTGGATCAGCGAGCACTAGCATTCATACATAGCCATTCCTAATTCATATCTGCTGACCAGAGGGAGGGAAACCAGCACATGTTCTCTGTGTAGTTACTCTAAACAAAGTAGCAGGAATGACTGTCACAGTTATATTACCCCCACAGCTAAAGGAGCAGAGAATGTTCAGCAATACTGTAGCTCAAATCTTGAGCCTTCAATCCACAACTTGATATGCTAACCATAAAGTCCCACCCAACCCTTGAGTGTGATTGGGATGTTTTTATTTAAATAAAGTAACGACATTTATATTTCCAACTTTCTTGAAGGTTCTTTCATTGTCAGTATGCTTTTTTCTTCTCCAATCAGAAGTTAGATTCATGTAGAAGCTTGCATTTCATTCTGATTTATGTCCACTGATTTTGTTTTGCTTATTATTGTAAATGTGTCAGTCACATCTATTATATAGCCTGATAACCAGTTTGAATTATTTTTCACTAATGCACATTTGAAGTTTTTAAGAAGCTGATTGAGATTCAGATTTGGTAGAGTTCCTCATTGTTTGATTTGTTTTCTTAGGTGTCTGGTATTGTCTAACAGAGATCAAGTTTCATCAAGTGAAATGGAAACACATTAAGATACTCAAACAAAACATTGTCAGTTCAAGTAAAAATAGCATTAGAAACTCAAAAATAAAGAAAGTTTGAATCAATTTAATCCAATCAAATCAAATTAGTACACATTTATTCATAAAAGAAAAAATCACGCTTTTGATGAGAATTCTAACACAGAAAAATTATTCATCAGTAAATTTAATAATTAGAAATACATACTTTCATAATCTTTCTACCTAAACATTTCCATTAAAAAACTATAATCAAACTTTTCAAATAAGCTTCTGAATGATCAATTAGGTCAAAAAGAAACATAGTGACATATTACTACCTGCTACATCACAGACTAAATTATACTTAATAATTAGCAGACTTCAGAGACACTATAACCAAAGATAATTCTGTAACAGAAGCATGGTTTTATCCAGCTCATTTCCAAGTCAGGAAGTTTGATATATATATTAGTCTTATGATCTTTTCATGGCCATATTAATCCTATAACACTATTTACAACTCATAATGGAAATCAATTATCTATGGGCAATGCAGGACTGCTGAAACTATGTGAAGTTCTACATACAGTTTCCTCCATATAAACATTAAAATTATGTATCTAAAAGAAGTTTGCAAGTAGTTATTTATAAAAGTCAACTGTTTTTTCTTTTGAAAAAAAGAAGAGTTAGAGGGATTTGTTTGAGGTGTTTAAGATTGTAAAGGGAATTGATAGTGTTGACGCATCATCTTTTTTTCATATTTAACAGTGAGAATTTTGGCAGGGTAGGAGTCATCTTCAGCTAAGACAATTTTATTTTTCTACCAGGGTGGTTGGCCTTTGAAATAGGTTGCCTTTGGATGTTGTGGAGGCAGTAAAATTCAGTGAGTTTAAGAGAAAGTTTGATATGTATATGAATGATAAGGGCTGGCTTTAAGATTATTTTTTAATTTGTTTATCAATAGTTTTAGTTTAGTTTAGAGGATGGGACAGCTTAGATGCACCAATAGGTCCACTATTGACCCTAAACATTGTGTTATGTTGTTAACCAATACCTTAATTCCTCATGATATGTGCCATCTCAAGAGCTATGTGATTGTTTTAAATATATTAAGATCTTTATATATTTCAAAGAAAGCACACTAGTAATATTTTTTATTTGAAGATAACTTTGGGATTCATGGTGGAGTATACAACAGTAAATGAAATAAAAGTTATCCTTGAGGAATATAGGAAAAAGCAAATTCTTATTCTTTTACAGTTTAAGTAACATCCATCACACTGACATGCTTCTTGAAATATCTATTTTTATGTGAAGTTTAATATATTTCTTAATCTTTCTTCTGGAAATGTTGAATTATTGTACTTGTAATTATAGTAATCACATAATTATTCCACCAAAATATATAATTAGTATGTTAATTTCACCATTTGTTTAAAAATTGTCTTCAACGGTATATGTAACCAATGTATATCTCATATGCATGTATTAGTTGAACATTTGAGATTTACATTAATATGTAAAAAAAACAAAGTTTTGAAGAAATTATTCTTCTAAAAATTCACAATCAACAGTGAGGAAAAAAAAGATAATTTATTACAAATATGGAATTTTCTACTTCCAAGATATTAGCTGACAATATAATTTCTACTTGTTAAGGTATGCAAGCTTTTGTTGATTGATTTTGTAGTAATTTTTGAAATAAATCATTCATATCAAAAGAGTGTATTTTAAAATAAGAACTGTTTATAATTAATAGTTTGAGAAAATGAAATCTTGGAAAGATTACAATCAAGGTGCTGGAGGTAGTTGTTGTTATTCTGTACAAATTTCACTTCTAATACAAAATTCAGACTTAATTGCAAATATTTTAAAGTCTACAGTTAAAACTTTTATTGTTTTGATATAATATTGGCATTCATTATTATTTTTCTAATGATTAATTGGGTTAATATTTGAATGTTTTGTTAGTATTTTTAATTAAGCCTATTGATTTTAGGGAAGCATGCACATTCTAATAAATATTGCATATATGTGTTATTGATCTAGATTGTTTCTCTGGGTTAAAAGGTATTTCCACCCAATTTTGAGCACTTCAATACAAATTTAAGGTTTATAAGCCAAACTTTATTCATTAATGTAAATTTTTTAAATCTTTCAAATTTGGGAAGTAATGATTTGAGCTTCTTGCTAAAGCTAACTCCAGCTAAATTTCAAGAATTATTTTACTGTAATTTTTAAGTATTTTCAGTTCTAGGAGCAGTAAATATAGCTAGGAGTCTTTATGTGTACATTTAAATGATAATTCTTTTCTCGGTCATCTTTTGTTGGTTTAACAACAAACTTGCTTCATAGCACTTTGAAAGCTCTTACTTGCTACTATTAATTTTATTTCAAATACTTCTTTAGGTTCAACTTATACCTTTAATTCTGTACAAAATAAAATTCATTGAAAAAAGTATGTAAATATTTTGTAAGTAACTTATCATTAATTTGGCAGTGAAACGTATAGATAAAAATTAGTTTCTTTCACCCCCTTTTTTCTGTTAGCTTTAAGTGCTAACAGTAATAAGTTGTGAAAGTTTAAATTTGTATTCTTACACAAAATAAGTTCCACACTTTTGAAAATATTACATTACATTTTATTTGGCATTTTTATTACTGTTTGTAAAATTAGAAATAGCACTCTGACTATAGCATACAATTAAAACAGAAGATTGGGGTATCAAATAAACATACATTGTTTTTTATTATTTGTTGGTATTCATTATTTTCCAATTGTTTTTATTTGTTCAGTTATACAATGGATTTACCATTTTAAAGGATAATGACACAGTTTCTTGTACTGAACTGAGTGTGTGTAAAATATTTGCCAGGTTCTTTCTATTTTCATTGATTGGGTTTCTAAATTATCCTGTAGAAATGTTTCAAACTTGTTTATCTTATAAATAATTTTTTTAAATGAACAGAGAATCACTAAGAATATCCTCACTGAAAATTGTATTTCAGCGCTTTGGGCGATTTCACCACGATGATCATTCTCCTTTTCGTTCACCTGGCTTGATAAAAATGGGGGCAACATTTATGACACCACTACCAGTGATAGAACATAATGGACATTTTGGTAGTATGTTTTCACCCACCACCAAAGAAGTGATTCAGAAGGTAAGATTCAATTTTGCACATATTCTATACTTAAGAGTACATCTAGAAGTGTCAGTGAGAATAAACTACTTTAAAGTTCAAATTTCTATTAAAGTGATGATTTCTGTTGATACTTATTTGTCAGTGGCTCTGCTGAGGATTGTGTGCTTATGGAAGAGACCTTTATTTATCATGTAAGGTCACACATTTTTATAGTTTATTGGTTTCCAAAAGTTTGGTCCACAATCTGTGGAATGGAACCTATTACATCTATGAGTTGGAGATTTGAACATCATGCAATCAATTTTGGTAACATATGTTATCTGATAAAGAAGGGCAAAGTAATTTTAAAATGAGAAGCAAAATAAATGTTATTAAGCAAAGTAAATAATTTAAAACCATGTAAGCTATAAGCTATTAAAACTGTCACAAATTTGGTATCTCTAGTAGTCTGGCATGTTATGTAATATGACTACATCTATTATTAAGCAGTTTTTACTGGTGTAGTTGCCATGAAAAGATTGCTCGGTACTGCATGGTGATAAAACAATAGTATACAGAATGTTAATAGGCTCTACTACCCTGTAGCAATTTCAGAGATATTAACCTCTCCTTGTCTGAAAACCCCTCCATCCCAGGCACCATTGTAGTAGCCCTTCTCTGAATTTTTACAATTCAATATCCTTCTCAAGGTAAGAAGCTCAAGACTAAAGACAATATTCAAAATGTGGCCTAACCAGTGACCTATACAATGAAATTATAATCTCTTTAGACTTGTATTCAACATTTCTGTAGATATAACCTAAAATCCTATTTGCCCTACCACTAGCAACAGCATACTGCTTGGATGGTTTAAGAGACTGATCAACCATTACATAATGAAAAGTACTAGGCTTTCAAAAACACACCAAGTTTATCTTAATAACACAGGTGGTGATTCTAAAGTTTACAGTATATATAACTACACAAAAACAACTTAGAATAATTAGATTAATAGTACACAACATGTTTAAGGAATAAATTTCCTTCTTTAGGTCTAACAAATGCACTTAAATTAGTGTTCAGAACTGATTCCCCTTCTATGCCTTCTCCATGCGTTGAATGATTATTTCAGCTAGATACTTGCAAATATGTGTTGGACTTTGTAAGCTAGCAGTCACTTTTCTCGAGGACGAGCTAGTTCCATCTGAAGTATATTATATTTACATCATATGATCAAACACCAGCATAAATAAAACATTTTTCATGTGTTATTATAACGTCGTACAATAAGACATAATTAAGAACCTTTTAGTACTAAAATAGTATAAATTTATAAATTGTATCGATTTGTTATTTGATTCATCTAATTAGCATGTTTTAATGATATTTACTCATGGAACTCATGGTCAGGTGGTTAGGGCGCTCGACTCGCAATCTGAGGATCGCGGGTTCGCCCTTTCAGCAGTGGGGGCGTTATAATGTTACGGTCAATCCCACTATTCGTTGGTAAAAGAGTAGCCCAGGAGTTGGCGGTGGGTGGTGATGACTAGCTGTCTTCCCTCTAGTATTACACTGCTAATTTAGGGACGGCTAGCGTGTAGCTTTGCGCGAAATTCAAAACAAACAAACAAACTGAACAGTTATTCTGTTAAGATAAATTAATTTGTTTATTACTACAAATAACAGTCACAATAAAAGTATTTATCTGTGACATTGTCTATTATTATTTACTAGCAGGTGCCTGTTGAAACAATTGAACTGCAATTTTCCTAAAAATACTGACGAATTAGTATAAATTGTGCAGTTAACCCAATCCCTTAGATCAGACCTTATATGATTTTTTAGTGGACCCTTTACAACCGTCTTTAGTCATTCATTTTGTGTTATTTCAGTAAAAAAAATCGCATTCCGTTTGTTTTTAAGCAAAGGAAACTGATTGCAGTGTATTGTTGACAAAAAAATTTGGGTTTCGATGCAATGGCTGCATCCAACACATTAGAGCGCTCAATTTCGCCAAGTAACCATTGGATTTTTTCCGTTTTTTTCTTGTCATTTATTGAGTACAAGAAAAGACCGCTACCGAAGTGAACGCTTTTTGACAGTTGTCATTCCTATAAGAAGTGTCAAAAGGGATATATTCAGTTCAATTCAAATCATTTTATTCGACATGATATAATAAATTCATGCATGTATATAATACTGACATGAAAAATAATAAGATAAAACAAAACAAACAGCAACAAATATATGTTCAAACACGCTCTTCTCATTTTGCGTTTTTTTTTCGTTCATGCTCCTATTTTGGAAATAATCAGTTGACGGAGGAAGTTTCGTTTTTTCTTAACATTCCTTCACAAAAAAAAAGAAACATTTTTGTTCATAACACGTTTGTTTTTTTTCTGTCAAATTGGCCACTCTGCACGTCGATGTTAATATTGGAATGAAATTTTAGGAATTGCCAAAAAAATAATAATAATTTTTTGCATGTGCTCTTGAAAAGAAGCATTTTGATATATACATATATATTCTACGATTAACCATTTAGGAGAAACAAAGCATGACACACAGACATTTATCCATTATATATATATATAGAAGATTACAAAACTATATAATATTTAGTAGTGTACATGTTTATATTATTATTAAGTATGCCCCCCCAGTGGCACAGCGGTATGTCTGCGGACTTACAACGCTAGAATCCGGGTTTCGATACCCGTGGTGGGCAGAGCACAGATAGCCCATTGTGTAGCTTTGTTTTTAATTACAAACAAACAAACAAAATCCGTTTGTAAGCAATAAAATCCTTTATGCAGGCAACTATTGTTTACTTTAGTTAATCACAAAGATACAAAACAGTATATATCTATTCTGCTCACCGCAGATATCGAAAACCGATATTTAAAGTTATAAGCCTTCAGACTTACCGCTGAGCCTTTGGGGCAGGCAACTTTGTGTATCTTGAATATCTTGAAATATTTACTGAAAATCATGCAATTTTTATACATACTAAATCAACACAAAGTGGTAATTAGAGATATTTCATTTTTCATTATGTCATCAGTCGTGGGTTCGAATCCTATCACCGAACATGCTCGCCCTTTCAGCCGTGAGGGCGTTACAACTGGACGGTTAATCCCACTTTTCGTTTATAAAAGAGTTACCCAAGAATTTGCGGTGGGTGGTGTTCACTAACTGCCTTTTTAGTCTATTACTTCTAAATTAGGAACGACTAGTACAGATAGCCCTTGAATAGATTTTTAATAAATAAACAAATACCATAGCACCAAAAGACATCAAACAGGGAGATAACTTTACTAGAAACTTTTGTGTCTCTGTTAATCGCCCTCCAGTAGCACAGCGGCATGTCTACGGACCTACAACGCTAGAAACCGGGTTTCGATACCCGTGGTGGGTAGAGCACAGATAGCCCATTGTGTAGCTTTGTGCTTAATTCCAAACAAACAAAAACAGTCTCTGTTAAATTGGCTAATGTTTATTGAAACTTTTCGATTTTATTTTTCACACAAATCAAGAAGTGGTACGATAATAACTTATACAACTTTTTGTCTTCTTCTTCATTTGCTTTTCACCACAGCTTATATTGGAATGTGCTATGCATATTCTGTATAGTATTGTTATCAAATAACAATAAACAGAAATTCTCAGTGGCACAATACCTTAGTTTTGATGGAGAGGTAGCAACTAAGACACGAAAATGCAAAATAGAATATAAAGTGGTGGTTTAAGGCACCAAAACAACAATATTCTGAACTGTGAATGTCATCATTTTTAGCCAATCAAATACAGGCAAATTTTGCAACTAACAGCTGAGAACAGAAACATCAACATTAACTATAAGCTGTTTACATGAACTTACAAATCCAGCTGAGAAGTTGGGCAGTAAACTGTGATTGCTGAAGACCATGAACTTGACAGCTAGGGCAAAGCCTGAGGTATGTTTTGCACTATGTTTATTTGCATTAAAGCATCATGAGTCATGGTACAGGTAAAGAAATACTGCAGCAGTGATTAGAAGTTAAGGCGTATTAAGCCTAAAATGCAACTATCGCACAAAGAAGGCAGTAAAAGAAAACAAAGGCATGACAAAGAAGGGTGAGATATTATATGTTAGATGAATTAGGGAGATAAATGAATTTATTTTTATTTTATTCTGAATATAAAGGTTACGGACATCTACTGGTATTAGGGTTTTTAATTATTATAACTGGTATAAGTTCATTTATTGTAATTAAATTAATACCATTAAATTAATAGTACCAATAGTAATAATAGCAACATACCGAATATTCACATTTGTAATTGTATATTTTATATAAGTTATTGTTATTAGTAATATTATTTTTATCTTGTACCTGGAGAAGCCCCTTTGCTTTTCCAAGTCAATACTTAACAAAGGGCAGACTATGAAAATATAATATGAAACCAGATTGAAATTTTGAAACTTAAAGAGATAGGTGTTGTTTCTCACACAACTATTTCAAATGTGTGTGTGGTAAAACATTCAGAAGTTGTTCTGGTGTGACAGTTTATATATTATATATTTCAAACTTTAATTAGAAAAAGCTTACTTAACCTATCATAATTTTACTGAGGTATCACACTCAGGTAAAATTTGTTTATCTCTGCAACATTTATATAATTAGTTTAATGCTATACCATTAAACAATTAAAATTATGATGATTATTACATGATTTGCTTACAGTATGAGAGGGTGTGTCATACCATATATTCATATACAGAGTTGGCAGAATTGTTAAATAGTAAATTTCAAGTGATTTATTGGACTGTGAGGTATAGATGTATGCTGAGATGATAGAGGTAAGACTGCACATTGTAATTGTAGAGTAATATATATTTCAAGTCATTTATGCTATAACATGAGAATTTGGAATAATAACTACATTTGTACATATTACTTTAAAGTTTATAACAAATAGCTGGACTGTTTAGATATAGTTGGATACCAACATGAAATATATAATAAAAAAAGAGTAAAAAATATAATAAAAGTTTGTTATTTAAATTGTGAAAACTCCTTTCATATACTGAATTTTGAAATTATTTGTAAAGTAGATACTTTTGTACACCAAGATACTTAAGTAAAATTGTGGAAAGTTGATTAACATGTTATAGTCTAGCTTGTTTAGGAAAAAGGAAACTGCAAAAGAATTAACGTTTTTCAAGCCAGTAGTTGTATGTTGAAATGCTATTGTATAGTAAGAAGGAAAATATATGTCAGTTTAACATACGTACAAAGTTTGAGATTGTGTATTTCAAATTGTGGTGTTTTCTTTGATAAAACTAATTGATTTCTGTATATTACGTGGAATGCTTCAGTGTGAAAAACTGAGATTGATTTAATAAAACATTAAATATTTCATGGAAAACATGTCATACTATCAGTTGCACGCTATAATAAATTGGCAAACAACAATTTATAAACATAATGAAGTGATTTATTTTTGAGGGATTATCTTGCATGTTTCAACAGAACATTGGTCTGTGTTCAGAAGAAGAAGAAGACAGACCAATTCTGTCAAAACATATAATATGTTCCCCCTCAAATAAATCATTTCATTATGCTTATATATCATTCTGTGCCAATTTACTATTATATTAGCATAATGTACTTCCTTCCTCAGGTATCAATTGCTTGTTTGGTTCAACTTTGTAAACATAATTAAACAACCACTTTTATAAGTAATATTACCATTTCTTGCAAAAGAAACCTGTAGACAATGATATCTGGAATTGTTTATAAAATTTATATCACAAATACTGTTTCCATATAAAGCTTTCATATCAGGCTAAAATAACTTTTAATAATAAATCCAAAATCCAATATTACTGTAATCAAATCACCCAATGTTTATAATGGCTTTATTCACAATAATCCGAAGCATATGCTTGGATATATAGCCAGATGGAACAATGACTAAATTCTTACTGTTATTTCTTAGCTTACAATCCTAACCAACCAGTACTAAATACAGGAACATCACACTATTTTATATTACCACAAGTAAATAACATTTTTAAGATACAAATTACCAAAATGTTAAGATTTAGCAATACATGTGATAGTTATTCTGACACTTGTAACATATGAGCATTGTTTACTATACCTTTGCTTGTCAGAGACTTTGGTATATATACCAAAAGTTTGCAGTCAGTAAAAGATTGAATGTAGCACTGAATAAGAATCTCTTTGTGATACAATTGCTCATATGTAATAGCTCATGGATACTCAGAAATTTAGTGATTCATCACAGTATTTTATCTGACTGTTCCTCTTAACCAGTTTTATCACATGAGAAAATATATTAAAATAATACATAATTTACTAGTTTTTTTTATCTTATACATTACAACATTTAAGTTTACATTATATATTTGAACATTCAGAATGCAATATGTTGTGCAGTTGTTTAACATTGGTGGAAGTATGCATCATTTAAATGTTAAAGATGTATAAAACATCTGAATAGTTGAAAAATTAGGCCAAAGCTGTTTTCCTTTTTTTTTCATCAAAATGAATTTCTTGTAAGAATTTATTACATTTATGTTATTTTGTGAACATTTTCAGTGAAAGAGATACTTCATATAACATAACATTTTTGATTTTATAAAGAAAAATAATGATTAAAAACCAACTTGATATATTGTTAGTATATTTACAATTAGGGTCAAAAATAACTTGCTACTTGTTATGATTATATTTCCAAACATAATATGACAAAGTTACGAGATAATTGTACAAATGAAGAGCTTCATTGATTATTCTCTCTGATGTTATAACATTGGATTTCAGTAAAGATAAATTATTTTGTGTTTTTGAATTTATTTATGTACTTACATCAAACCAAAATACCATGAAACCTTGTTAATCTGAACACATTTGTAATGATGTAGCTCTTCAAATTATTGAGACATCGAGGTAGTTGAATCAGTTACTTATAATGCAGTGAAGACTATTAATAACATGTATTATTGATGGATAAATCTAAGGATGCAAATTAGTGAGGTGGACACACAACTAGTAAACAAAAAACAATTGTTTGTATGATAAACTTATTATAGTTATTTTATATGATGTCAATAATTATAAAAGTTGCATAACAGGAGTGGCATATTAATTCATTATCTTCACATGGTAACAACCTCTTGACCACTATTTTTTTTTTTTTGTCATCAATCCTAAATAGGCAAAAGTTCATTGTTTGTATAAAAAGCCACCCCACCCCCTCATTAAAAGTCTACCACTATTAAATAAGTTATATCAAAATTATTCTTGTCAGTTTTCACCAAATCTAACTCAAGTTCCAATAATTCCAATTGTGTCATAATTTTCCATTTCAACTTGTGCCTAGAACTCAGCTCTGTTCCTCATTTTTTACTTTTCTGGAAATCATTGATTCCCCTTTTAAACTGTTCAAATACTGATCTCCACTGCTGCTGATGGCAAATCATTCCATGGATCAATAACCCTGTTAGAAAAATAAAAATGTCTTAACTGGAAACTAGCCTGTCTTTTTCAGATCTTGGTAAGATAACCCTTCCAGCCCCAAAGTTATTCTAGTAGCCCCCCTGAACCCTACCCCCAACAAGTTAACATCCTTTCTTAGGTAAGGAGATCAAAACTGAATACACTAGTGAGGCCTACTTTGATTTGTTTAGAGAGAGATAATTACCTCTTTTGATTTGTAACCAATATGTATATAAATATGGCTTGAAATTATACTAGCTTTATTTATAGTAACAGAGCACTGGTTTGATGGCTTGAATGACTTATCCATCCCAAGGTCTTTTTCTTCAGTCTCCCTATTGATTATGTTCCCATCTATATTAGTTTTTCTATTAAAAAGTAAAACCTTTTATAGGTTTATAACATATTATATTAAAAATGTATTTTTAAATTGCCTTTAGACATTAGTTAAAGCTCTAGGCTACTGTTGAAGTCTGACAAAAGGATCTAATATTTTTGAAGATCAGTGAGCACTCTTCTGAGTGTGGATATTGACATCACACAATGTCAAAGGATCTAATAAATGGTCTAAACACTATATTGGTTATTATTTTGCTTTTGCTGTTAAAAACCATGTTTTTTTTGTTTAGTTATATACCAAATCCAGTAAAATAAGGATATTTTTGTAGTTCATGAATATTGTAATAATAATATATTAATAACTAGTCATTGCTTTAAAAACTTATCAAGCTTTTTAGATAGCTTTTGTACTTGTAGTCACGTAATATGTATCTTACAAAAGGATTATTTTCAATAGATGGGTCACTGATACTTGCTTTCATTTCCCTTATGTTATATATCACAGTTTGAATGTATAACAAATTATTAATGCTGAAAAATTAGGTATATCTTCCTGAAATGTAATGAAATACTATGTTTAATAAATTTTGTTTTTATTAAAATTGAATGAACACATGTTTCAAAACAAAAAAATGTAGATCATTTTTATTTTAAATTAGAAGATAGAAAAGATGTAGAGGAAGAAAAGAGACAAAAAAGAACAAAATCTATGCTGACTTAAAAATGTTTTATGTACAGGCAGCCTCATTAACAAGGACACATCATGGGGATGTAGCATCTCATATACATATGTAACTTGTACAACTGATTTAAGTGATTTGAGCAAAGCAAACATGAAAATGGTTGTTACAGCTCTTTCTTCGTCTTTGCTTTTGTTCTGCTGCTTGAATTATAATACTTTTTTTTATATGTATCTCTACTAATGTAATAATATTTATTATAGTAACAAACTGTACAGAGGATTGCTCATGAACTATGATAATTTGTATATCCAGTCACCTTGCCTTGACCATGCCAGTGGCCTGTGTCTAAAGACAATCTCATGGATCCCAATACTCAGGTAGATGTATCTACAGAAGGTGATCCAACAATGTAAAAATGCATCACTGACACACACACCTATATATATAATGTGTGTGTGTGTGTGTGTAAGTTAGTGTTATTTTCAAATAAAATATTTTGTTTTAATCAAGTGTAATATTGTTTTTTAATTAAAATATGGAAACTTGAACTTTACCATTACAACCCCCTAGGGCTCAAAGGACCATAGGTTGAGGACCGTGTATTGAAACTGTCAAACCTGCAATTTTATCTTTAGTTTCATACATGTTGTAAAACTAACTTAAGTTTTCTGGACATTTTACTTTGTACATGTTTGCTATGTTGTACATAGATCATTGCAAGTTACTCTACAAGTTGGTTTGTTTTGTTATTATTGTAATTTCATGGGGAGGAATTAATTTCAAAAACAATAATTATTGGTATCATCCCCAAATCTACTTGAATGAAATAACTGAAAGGGTGATGAAATAATCTGTTTAACCATTTGTGATAGAAACTTTTGTATTTGGATGTTTTTGGAAATAAAATTGTGCTTACTAATGTTGGCCCACGAGTCATTTCAGTAGAAGCTACAAAAACTAATTTTGATATATGGAAAATGGAAATTAGATTAAGTCAAACATGTAAATGCAAAACCTGTCAATAAACTAAGGTAAATATTAGAATGAAATATTGATGCTTAATATTATACATGATGTTGAAGGAAAGAAAAAGACCAGACATTTTAAAGTTTCAGCAAAAATAATCCAAGATATGATAAAAGTTCAGTTTCATCAACAAAGTATTATACTAAAGTTAAGAATTTGTGGTGATGGAGATACACATACAAGTAATTCTATTTAGCTAAAATTTTCCATATTTATGTAATTTGTGTTTAACTTAATGTGGTATATGAATGTAGCATATGTAATAATAATAATAAACAAATAAATGGAATGAATGTAATCATAAGCAGTCATCTTAATTGTAAATAGTGGAACCAACATAAATTCTTTTAAATGTAGCTTTCATGTTCATACACCTACTTAGTAAAGACTTAAGCAAATCTAAAGTATAAGCCTAAACATCACATTATTAAGCATATTATTCTAAAAGGCAAAGAAATAAGTTTGAATTCAGGTTTCAAAAAGTAATGTTTATTTCCACTGATGTGCATGATCGAATAACTGCTACCAACATTATTAGGCAAAAAAGAAATAAATCAATAAAAAAAAAATTGTAACCTAAATAATATCACTTCTAGTTGTGATTACCACAGTCATGATTTTTGGAATGTTGTTCTGGTATTACAAAAGATCTTGAAATGCCTAAATTTCAGTCTTCATTTTTGTTAGAGTCTTAAGTTCTTATACTTGATTTAGTATTTTGAGCTTCTGACAGTTGTAAATTCACAGATGCGAATTTTTTCAACTGAACAGAGAAATTATCACGAGCTCAAAATGGCTGAGCCTTTGCTGCTCCCTCTGAAGTTGGCTATAAGACATGTTGCAGCAGATGACATGATTTACTGTTGCGTACATCACTGAACATGATTTTGTACCCACCATAACAAAGACAGCTGAATGCAGATGGAAAGTACTGTTCACTATCAATGTTCTAGTTCCAATTTATGAAGAATGTATTTAAAGTAACTCAGAGGTGAACATCAATGACAGTTGCTCAGAATTAAACAACCAACTCCTGGACATAACACAAGTACTTTGAAAAAATTGACTTGTCAGAGAGGTATCTGTAGCAACAATAATTTATGGAAAAAATATACTTTTCATTTGCTATTTATTATTTGCTTAAATGATTGTTTATAATTTTATAATTTGTTTATAAGAAGGGGGCTACTCAAATTTTATAATTGGAAAATCTGGTCACCCTACTTCTAAATTTTCTGATACTCTAAATGTGATAAATCAAGAGCATTTGCACACTTTACAGTAAGTGGATATCCTTTTCCCAACCTACAAGAAAACCATAACAGAGTATGGCATCTTCCAGCAAGATCCCACTAGATTTTTTGATAATGTAAATGCAATAAATAATTTTACTATTAAACCCAGAATCATAGTAGACAGAAATCACAACCAGTTCAATTCTGGTAATCATAGCCAGTTAAAAGCTTGAAGGTTTTCCAATATTCAGTTCCATGTCTTTTTCCCCAACACCAAAATTCTTCAATATGGAAATATCTTTTGTATTTATCTGAGTACTTATTAAGCTTTTTGAGATCTTTCTAAATTAAAACAACTTTTGTTTTGATATCATTTTCCTTGCCAGCAAATTAATGTTGCAAGCTGACTTAAGTAACTTATAGCCCATATTGTTATCAGTATCACTTAAATAATGAAAAGAAAAGAACTAAGGTTCTAAAACAAATGCCTGAGGAAGTCCACTAATCAATCTGCAAATTGCTATTTAGATAACATTCTTTGTTTTTATCAAAGCCAATTTAATTGAAATTGTTTTTTATTTTAATTATTATTTTTTGCTAATCCAGTAACCTTGCTAAAGAACTGTTGTAAATTAGTGAAGCAAGAAAACTCATTGCAGTAGTGTTAAACAACTGAACTGATAAAGTAGAAAAAATACTTTTTAGGCTTAACATTGTCGTAAGAGTAATTTAAATTAAGTTTGAATGTATTTATATTTCTTAGAGGCATGGCCCCTCCAATGTCCTAAGGGTGCATATCAGATTTGGTGGCAATTGGTCCAACAATTCGCCTGTTATAAATGGACACGCACACAGACTTTTGTTAAATAATGTTTTATAGATAAAATAATCCAACAGCGTCATTTACAAGTGACTTTATTTTGATACTGTCATGATCTTTGTCAAGCATTTAAGGATGGACAAATAAGTACAATGTTTTCCAATTCGACTTTGTAAAGACTGTTTTATCTGGCAGTAAAAGACTCTTAAAATTCGAAATGAATATTTTGTACTAGATTTTTTTGCTCTGTGATTTTTTTTGTCTCCACATGAGGACATCATAATTTAAACAATTCCCAAAAATACTGCTCTGATATGAATCGTATTAATCCTTTGGTTCTGAACATTATCGGGCTCCTTCACTTAACTTTATCAGTGCTCACTAATAGGCCTAAATTCACCGTAGGTGCTAACTCAATAATTTCACTTGTTACTTTT